>NW_028259144.1:10714000-10892500 GCF_977971745.1 Zootermopsis nevadensis
AAACCCAGCATAACATAACCCCTTGGATTTTACTACCGTTAGCAGTATTGTCACAATAACGAAATAGAGGAGGTGTGATATACTGGGCCTTTAGTTTGGATAGAAACAAAGAATGCACATAGAATTATTGCTATGATACAGAGCCCAGGGCACGCCACTAGACATGTTTCATAACCTGTTGAACCCACTTCCCTTCCATAAGACATTTTAATATTATCCTCGCACCGTTTCGTTTTCTGAAAGCGGACGCTCTTCAAGAGCTTTGCCCACAAACATGCAACATGAATTTATTATCTCCCCCATTTCGATAAATTTACACTCCGAAAAGTTACACCTTAAGATTCGCATTACATTTAAAATTCCATCTCCTTCTTGATCTATCGAATGTCTATTTTCAGTAGGTTTCATCAACAAATTTCTGCGCGATTTTCTTATCGCACTCGCGACATACATGTTCATTACGACATAAGCTCCATTACACTAACAAAAAAGATGATCTATTTGTTATAACTGCCATTAACACTTAAAATTATATGTAAAATACTTACGGCTGCTATGCTGATATTGATGACACTCATGAAATAAATACTATAAATGTCATTGTTTCTTCAGTGGCATTATGCATAAAATTACTCGCCATAATCGGTAAATTAATATGCGTGTTTCTGTTTCAATCAGTGGGGCCACGGACAGGCGCTTTTCGCCAATAGAATTCTGAAGACGAGAAGATTTTTTTTCTATTCCCTAACAAAACATAAGGCACTCTTACTATTCCATTGATTGTAACTTTTTATATAACACAACAGCGATAATGTATCACAATGTCGGAAGCGTCCTCCTGGGGATAACCACTCAGCAGGACTCGTTTTTCTTTCAGATATGGTTCACCACTTTTCAATTATATATCAGCAACAGGCAAATGCAGCCATGGCGGTGAATTGCGGGCATTGCCTGTTGTCCATGGCAAGATCTTTAATAATAAGTGTGGAAATATGAAAACGTCTTCCGAAATTTAACTTCAGGGACAGAAAAGAGGTTGTTTATCAGAGCAAAATTTGTAGCGAAAATTAAAAGTCGACGAGTAAAATGATAGACAAATAAGAGTACACCTAATTGGCAAGTTTTCTTATAAGTAGAATTTTATTTCATTTTTAAACAGCTAATATCAAACAATAAAATTTTATTGTTTTTCAACATTCAAACCAGTTCGGTACAAAGAATACACTAACAAACCGTTAGACACTGCAATAGCTTATGAGAATAATTAATAGAAGATACAGACATCTGTTTCTTGATCAAACTCTGGGTTATGCTAATTTAGGGGAAATGAAGATACTGCACAACATATTGTTAAAATTTCACCAGAGGGAAGTGAGCGGCCAGCATCACGTTCCGACCGGATTACACCCTGGAAAAGACCAATCGGCAGCATTAAATAGGAGGCTATTTGGCTCGAGGGTAGATTTTAATTCGGTAGTGAAAATAAAATTACTGATCCTGGCAAGAATTAAAGAACGTAGCCCTTAACCATAAAAACAATGCTCAGTTCCTAAGAATATGGATGTCTTCAGGGTTGTAGCGCCGTGTTGTCTGGCAGAATTTTATCAGAGTTGCGGAGTTTCTTGCTACATCCATCATCAGGGCGATGAAAGGCGCGCGCTTGGAATTGGTTGGAGACGTAGGAAGCTGACATTCATGACTGAGCTTTGGCCTGAACAGTGAAGAGTAGGATCAGAATTGGGCTATGGCCTGAGAGGGCGTGCCATAGACTGGCCAGCAGAAGGGAAAGAAAACATGAGAGAGAGGTCCTTTGAAAGTGTTATAAAGTTTAAATATTTGGGAACAACAATAACAAATCAGAATGACACTCATGAGGAAGTTAGGAGGAGATTAAATTCTGGAAATGCTTGCTACTTCTCAGTTCAAAATATTTTGTCTTCCCGTCTGATTTCTAAGAACCTGAAAATTAAAGTATACAAAACTCTAATTTTGTCTACTGTTTTGTATGGGTTCGAAACATGGTCTCTCACTCAGAGGGAGGAACACAGATTGCAGGTGTTTGAGAATAGGGTGTTGAGGAGGATATTTAGGCCTAGGAGTATTGTCAGGGTGATTAAGTCGAGAAGAATGAGATGGGCTGGGCATGTAGCGCGCATGGATGGGACAAGAGGTGTGCACCGGGTACAGGTTGGGAAGCCTGAGGGGAAGAGACCGCTGGGGAGACCTAGACGTAGATGGGAGGATAATATCAAGCGGGATCTATCGGAAATAGGAGTTGAAGGAGAATGGATTTTGTTGGTCCAGGACAGGGTCTGGTGGAGGGCTTTGGTTAATTCGGTAATGAACCTTCGGGTTTCTTAAGTTAGTTAGTTAGTGTTCGTCCGTTGTACCGGAGCTCTAACAGTCTACGTATGTGCGTGAGATATTCCGGCTTGCTCCGTTGGCGGCATTAATAAATCAATTCTCTGAAACTAAATGAAATTTTAAGCACTTAAACATTTAACTGTGTGGAGACCTATATAACTTATTTCTATATTGCCGCATTTGATTCGAAATTATGAGAGTGAAGAATGACTGGGTAGGTAACATCATATAAAGATTGAAACTCTGAACAGAATGTAATCAAATAAGCGGTTTGATATTATAATTTTTAATTCATTGCTAGGAAAATTACATTTAAAATTCTCCTTTTTTCCAGCAATTCACACACAAAATTTAAGTTCAACAGTAACTGAATGTAAAGGTTATTTTGAAAATAAATGTTTAAAAATGACTAAATCTAATACTAAGTTGGATGGAATTCTAGCATAAATGCAGTTGTATAACTAAAATAAATATAAATGGCAGAACAGCGTACTTTCAGTCACAAATTTTAATTTTTCTTTAATTTAAATTAATTTGAAGCGAATTTATTATTATTACATTAATAAAGAAGTTTTATTTTCTCCACAATTAAACAAATATTTTAGTAACTTTTTCGAATTCCCTATTAAGACACAAAGCTGTAAAATATCTTTCAAAGTATCTCTTTTCAATACTTTGTCTCCAACACGTAAGCTGTATATTTTCACAAGCTTTAATGTTGTCCTCTGTCGTACTGCATGTAATTCTTTCCGTTCCTTCTTTGGATAGTCTTCTGATGCTGTGTTTTACTTTAGTAGATTTAACCTTAAATTTCTCTCCGTCGTACGAATGATGCTAACAAACATAAATAAAAAGAAGCGCTTTGTTCTTTGTTATAACAGTTTCTTGTTTCAGATCCATTAGTTACGAGAATGCTTTAGATCACTAAAATTGCCATAACTTATACGCTAAGTCTTTGTTAATGTTTACGTATCAAATTGTTTCTCTTTAGCTTTCGCATTTTGAAACTAAATTTTAGACATTTTACATTGCTGTTATTTCTCACACAAAACGTTCACCTGTGCTATGTGTGCATTAACAGCAAATATCGAGCACGTGACTTCAACCACCAGTTCCCATTGGCCAGCGCGAAACAAAGCAACGGACGGGCCACCACAGACATTTTCCATAAGCTAGCGCGCAACAAAGGAATAGACTGATTACCCAGCAACCCTGAGGATGAGAACAGAGACTGTTCTCGAAAAGTTGGCAGAAAATTTGGTTTGTTCACCTGACGCGGCTTATTGCCCGGGGGTATTTTAGCTTCAGTCTCCGCGAAAGTTTCACTTCATACAACAGCAAATAATGTTCGCAAAGGCATTTACGTATTAGGTAAACATTTGGTTACATTTAATGTTTTAAATATAGCTATTATATAGTGCTCATAGCCTTCTGTGTTTTAGTTCCCCTTCTTGGCGTAAACATGTAATTTTTATCGTATCCTTCGCATAGTTTTTAATTGCAATTTACCTTTATCTAAAAATTGTACAAAGACTAGAGTTTCGTAATGTATATAAACATATTTAGGCAAACTAGCTATAAAGAAGAAAAATGAATTATTGTCAACGCAGCTTAAATATTACATCACAAACAAAAACAGATTGTTATCCCTACGTGGTTTGAAGAGTCGTCATCATCAAGTGAGGTTTATGCCACTACTAAAGTTTTTATTTGTAGTGTTCTGTCTGACGACAGGTCAATATATTATGAACAGGATCCTTCCTACCTCTTCAGGTTGTCAGGGACCTGCTCATACATATATACATTCTTGGCAGAGATGATCAGAAGTGGTTTGCCATTGCCTTCTTCTGTGTGTGAGTGGAGTAATTGTTGGAATGCCACGGAGAAACCGGGGAAGCCCCCGGAGGAAAACTCCGTGATGTCTAGACCACGGCCTTGCCCAACACAAGTTATAAATTTGAGCACCACCGGGAATTGAACCCGGGACCCCAGGCTTACAAGGCTAGTGTTCTGACCGCTAGACCACCGTGGCAGTCTACTAAAGTATATAATTAATAGAACGGTATGGATCTATACATAAAATGTAACTGGTGAAAACTAATTGCTAAAATAAAGTAAAAGGTTTATGGCCAAATGTAAAGTAACACGTGCAGCCTCTAACCTTTACCTGATTGGTTAAACTATACATAAATATAATGCATTTTTATATTATATAATTCTACAGTTATTTCTGTTTCTGTCAACTTTGCTGGCCTATGGGTATTGAGGTACAGAGCTCTACAGCCATTTTCAAGGTAGCTGTTCTGCATCGATTTTCTGACAGGTGCTTTGCTGAATTTTAGATGGATTTCTCAAATGTTTTGAAAAGAATAGTACGGTTGTTGTGATGTAGTATTGGGGTCTTAAAACGCTTTTATTGGTAGTAGGAAGCGTTGTCCTTTTCAAAACCCAAACTCCAACAAAGATTGCTATGAATTTATAGTTTTGACGTAAATACGTCTATATTTTAGGGTCAGTGTCATTCCGCAAAAAAGTGTGACGAAAATGGAAACTTCATCTGTTTATCAATAAATCGACAATAATGTTTACCTAAGAAACATCTATTTACTCGGCATTGTTGTTACCTATAAAACATTTCATTACATTACCTTACCTTACATTACATTACCTTACCTTACATTACATTTCATTTCATTACATTACCTTACTTTACATTACATTCAGCTACCACAGACCCATCTTAACCGTAACTAATTCAAGTTAAATAAGCAATGTCTTAATCAAACTTTACTCAATTGTAAAGCATGTATGAAGGAGATATTTAGAATAAAGCCAATATATAAACTTCCTTTCCGTATAGACGTATTTACGCAAATTCTCCGGAACCATGGTTCCACTGACAACTTTATAAGTATGACCGTGAGAAAACCAAAGTTCGATTTTGGGGGAAATCAGCATCATCAGTTGGAGGACCGATAAACAGCGTTGAGCATAACCGTACGGAAGAGAAGGTAAATCAAAATGCAAGATCTACAAAAAATATAGTAATCTCTATCAAACAGATCAGTTAATGGTAAACATTTCTGATTAATTAGGATTTTAGGTTTTCACAGCGGTGAGTACGAATATGACTGTCTTGTGAGTTGTGCCTTGTGGCTTGGAAGACGTTTACCGACGTTTCAGAGGTATTTACTGCCTCCATCATCATCTTCTGATGATGGAGACAGCAAGGACCTCTGAAACGTCGGTAAACTTCCACTAGATTAAATGGCGCAACACCCAAGAGACAGTCCTCTTTGAACATTTCTTGTGTTTGTCGCAAGGGAAGTTTCATTGGAATTTACCAATCAGTGATGAGAAATCGTTGTGGCGACATTTCTAGCTGAAAGGTTGATGAGTAAGTATTAACTAGATCGTCATTACCTCGCCGTTAAACGCGATGTTGGGCCAGCATTTCAGCTTCTACCACTGAGCTACCCTGAGACCCTGTTTATAAAAGTCCCTGGATAAGTCACTATCATCTGGCATTCCACTGAGTCTCATACAATTGCAGAAGGCGCTAGAGTGGCGGTAACAAGAACGAGTGATAAAAGCAAACAAAAAAGAAACAGTGACAAATGTGATATGGCAAAATCAGCTTAGAATTGTGATGTATAATTAGAGTTAAGTCGACTCGAACTGATCTGGACATTGTTGAATGATCACATGACCAAATTAATAAATGCCTTGTAGGATGGCAGAAATTAAGGCTTAACGTATATGATGAACGTAGTAGATATTATGATCAGGAATGTTGGTGTCACTGAAAAGTTACTGAAGCATGTATCAGTTGGTATCATGACCATTGCTAAAGAAGAAAGAGAGAGAATTTTCGTTCAAATATGCGATTGTGGGCATCTGTATAGATGTCGTTCATTTGTAGGCCTTCTTTGATAGTTAAATATATATAAATTGTTAAGTATAATAAATTGTTTAACTCTTTGTGGGTTATCGGACATTGATAGCGTTCTCTAGCTAACCATATGAGTGTCAGGCTTTCAGTATGTGTTGCGCATATATTAAATTGTTTTATGTTATTTGATAAAGGGGATATGAAGAGTCTCTTTTTTGTCCGGCATATTTTCGATGGCAATTTTGGAAGTTTAAGTGATAAATTCCGCTATTACTGAATTTGTTTGTAATTTTTGTTCGTATTTAATATAGATTTATGACATTAGTACATTTAAAACTTATTGTTAAACTTGCGTATTTTAATAATATAATTTATTATGTTTTGTTTATTTTACGTAAAGTGACTCGAGAGATCTCGATGAATTTTCTGGTTTTTCCTGAGATGTGTTTGGTGTGAATGAGAACGGGTGAATAAGCCTCCGTCGGTGCTTCCAGCTGATGGCATCACTTGCTTATGGGACAGTCTCCAATTTGTGGTTCCGATCTCACAAGTTTTACGACTCAAGCTGTTTACCAATTCCTTTATTATCTTTTTGCTTTCACGCTGTGGCTGGTAATGATTAACCACTTTGCTCAGGCTGAACCATGTGACAAAATTCTCAAACGTTATCCTACGCCATTAATTAAATCAATGTATAAAAGCCCTTAAACTCCTTTGTCAAACTCTAGTAGTCGCTCACCTATTTAATAAATCCTCCATCTATTTATCGAACATTAAGTTTTGTACGGTGTTCGCAAGAGACCGCCACTGGACTCTAATCTGGGCCAGTTGTATAAGTACAAGACCCTCAGATCCTGTTATCAGGGATGAAAGGTAGGTCTTGGCATGAGTGCTAAACTAATCTGGAAGTCAGATGAAGCGTAGATATACATCCGAAATTATAGAACAAATTTTTTTGCATTGATGTCGAATAGTAAAATTACGCAGTCTTAAAACAGAAATTAAATTAAGTCCCAGATAAAAACAAATGAGTAAAAAGAAAGTAGCTGAGGAGAATTCTTTCGATTCCACACACGGACTGTAATATCCGAATTAGATTTTGCCGACGTAACGCAGAGAAAACGTTTAAATCCTGGTTAAATAGGTTTTTAAGTGAACTGAGCAAACAAATATCTGTGTATGTATACACTTGATTCACGCAGCCTTCATACTTTATAATAACTACGATTATGAATCAATTTTTAGTATTTTCTCTTTTATGCAATGAGTGTGACGAATTTTTTTATTCAGTTTGGACGAGAATTAAGCTCTGCTGAATGGAAATGCGAAGGGAAGAATGACGGTTTGTAGAAAGACAATTCCATTCTATATAAGTGGTCCGTTTTATACTTTCTGTCTGACAGAGGTGGCAAATTTAAGATTTATTTGCTTACCGCAAATATAGACCTTTTATTTTAACATAGCATAAATATAAAGTATTTAAGAAAATTTGTTCTTTAAAATAATAATAATAATGTTGACAATAAATATAAATTAAGGGTGTTTGAGAGTAAAATGCTGGATCTAAAGTAGCAGAATTAAATATTATTTGGGTAGCTATGTGCAACTGGTCCCTTGGAAAACCTAAATTGAGTAAAAGTAAAAAAAAGTAAAATTGTCCCACTATACGCCACGTAGGCGTTTGGGGTGAGTGGAGTTATAGCTCTTCTCTTTCTTGACATTAGTAATTTAGTTTATGCTTTGACTTAGATTTAATTAAATACATTATTCAGTACGTAAAGTATTTGACTCATACTTCAAAAATACCGTCTGGATATAAATATATTTTTACATAAACAGTTAAATATATATCAAAATAAAGTACAATGTAAAACCGTCTTTTATTGTTCAAACAATGTTTACCCCGATTTTCCAACTTTTCATTCCTGCCTTCACTTTGTAACTTCAAAAACTTTAATAGTCAGTACTTCAATAATTTATCTAACCTACATATTTGAACAACATATAGGATAACCTTCCTTTATTCAAAATTTGACCTCATGTCCATGTATGTTCATAAAAGATACACGCATCAAATGCCAATTACAAGCTCTGTTGACCAGTATGAGCCACAGTGAGCACGCGTTTTGACTCTAAAATACTTTCCCTGAAATATAATATTTATTTACTCAGTAATTACCTTTTAACATTATTTTACACCTTATGGGCCAGTTGTCTTTCCTCCAAACGTCATTAATTTGCTAAGAAGAAAAGAGTTATTCTTCTTACTTGAAGCTAATAACCTTAGGTTCTGTCAGAACTTTATTGAACCGCATGCATAATAGGCTAAAAATGCAAAACATTTGAGTAAACAACTAGGAAAAACAATTAAATCCCATTGGAACAAAGTTTCTTTAATGGAATTAGCTTCAGTGTTATTGTATTTTCTGTGCCTAGTATTGGACTTTTGAGCGAGTTTCCAAGCGCTATGGGCCGGGGTGTGGGGGGACCATAACAACTCGAACGTGAAAAACATTTCAGTTCTGCATTACTTATTTTGGAGCAAAAATGTAATTTCCCTTGAACTTCCAATAAAAAGTATTTTATAAAAAACACTGGTACTGACACATTAAAATCTGGTGTAATTATTTCCCTCTTGTATGTTTGTTCCAGTACATTTCAAAACTATTGAATTATAAAGATATCTACGCATTTTAATTTTGAAACAAACAATATTTTAAAGTTCTGTCTCAAAGGAAACACAACGCGTCTCCATTACAAAGACAAGCCGATTAGTGTTTTTAATATGAAGCCCATAAATTTACTCCGTGGACAAAATGCAGCATTATTAAAGTTATATCCGATGGTACGTAGAGTTACCACTGTGCATTAAATAGTTAAAACTGTTTTTGGTACTATGCCTTTTGGTGGGGCAGTAAAATACAGTCCAGTTCCTCTTGAACTACCTAATAATATGTTATTCATATAATTACGTATAAGCTTACACGTGTAATTTGGTACGTAATATATGCTATTCTTTGTTCCTGACGTTCCAAAGGCAGAACCCGAAATTTTAGCATTGCCATTGATTACTCTGTCTTTTGAACTGTGTACTTATAATTGATAACATGCTTGACACATGTCCCGTCCATAAGCCAAAGTTATGTTAACGAAAAATATTGGACCACTGTCAGTTACTCTTAAGAACTTAAAAGTATTAATAGCAAAGGACGAGCGACATCACAAATGTACCTGCATAGCCGGCGCACGGAGATGTATTAATTGAGTAGCCTATCGTTGTGACGTCACCACAATATGAATTATACAGCATCATACTCGCACTTGCAGCTCAACGGTCCCTGTTATTAAAATCCTGAACATAAGACAGACAGACAGAATTCGTTTCTTTTCTATATTAAAAGACTTTTAGCTGAAAGTTTCATCCCCTTATTTTAAAATTCGCTGAAAGAAAAATATTTTCGTTATAATTTTTGTCATGAAATGAGTCATTCCGTGCGGTGACTTAAGAGGGGTTTCAGAAACGGGCCATTACTAAGGAATTAGTACATGACAAATATAGGTTTTGTAAAAGACTGTGACCATGAAGAAGACAGAAAACGTTATACCTGTGAGAAGTGTGTTAGTTCTCTATCAAGGGAATGGTCCAGTTGGTTAGGTCGAAACCTCACCTGAAATTTTGCTCGTTTAGTGACCCCGTCTAGTAATTTTCACCTGTTGATACGCTAAGCAAGGGTGCGAAAAAAATTGCTTAATATTGGAATGTACTGTTAAAATTCGCGCTACCGCGCATGCGCGTGACAGCTGCGCGGCAAAGCAGTGGCGCGGTATTCACCATGCAACGGTGTAAGTCGCTGATTTTCTTTCAAGTAGCAGAATTTAGGCTCCGTTCGTATTAAGCAGTATGCGTGCTTTCTTTAAAGTTGTTTTTATTTGTCCAATAAATGACACAATTATAAAACTACATTACAAAATATGTAAGACTCAATACTTCAAAGCACATTAATGTTATAGAATTTTCTTGGGCGATCAGCTTTGTCAATTTACAGTCACATACCAATGTTTCGAAGACTATCTCTGCCACTATCAACAGGGTAAGTCTTCATTCTTGAAACTTTCTCTGATAATAGAAACAGACCCACTCTTCGAAACGTTTACATTTGACTCAACATTGACACGGATGTTAGCTCGGGAGATTTGTATAAGATTAATAAATATTGATTTTGAAAAGAGCTCTAGGAATTCGTACTCATTTAAGACGAGAAGAATGTGTAAAGAATGTATTTTGATGGATCAAAGGGCGATAGGTTGTGAGGGCGAGTGGTTGATACAAATGGTTCATGATTATCCGCATTACCAGTGTCTGATTTTAGTCGTATTGAACCATCAGGTTCTCCTGCCAAATTGTTACTTTATGAATGATTCGCAACTCCAAGAACTACCTTGGAAACTATGTAGGACGGGGCTGAAGTTTTCCGCTTTTTATATAGTAATATAGACAAGATTGATTTTGTAGAGTTTGTCTTCCGCGTTTGCTTTCGAGATTGTTGAATTTTTCGAATTCAAATCATTTGATTTTCCTCTACGAGAAACAATTTTCCTTTCCTTGTATACCTATACCGTACACTTCATAAGGTTAACATACTCTGTTCCTTTCACACAAATTTATACACGGAAATCGACTTTATGTTTCTTTTACTTGTTTTTCCAGAAGAAATTCTCTTGTTATTTATAAATTTGTCAGATTAAACATTCAAAAGACACTTTTTTAAGATCTAAAAGCGTGGTCGGACATGGTGGTTTCACGTGTCGTGGACCATTTTTTCCAAAACAAAAATTGTTTCTTTTGAACGTACTTTCTTTCATCCATCATTCATTCTAACCACACATTTTCAGCCCATAAATCTCCTGCGAGCTTCTGCATGACATTTCCTGTACGTTCATCTCCTAAAGAAACAATTTCCCTCGTTATTATTATTATTATTGCGTTTTTGTTGAAAGGAACATTCAGAAAAATCGGAGCGCGACAAAATGGCAGACGAACTGCTGCTCCAATACACATCGTGCAGAAAGACATGTTAGATGAAATAAAACTGAAAACGAAAGCAGATAGAGAGAGAACGTTTCTGTTCTACTGCAGTCTACCTGGTACGTGAAAGGGGAGCATGGATATTGGCATTCTCTCGGATATTAGCCTCCTATTAAGACTTACTAGCCGAAGGCATTAGCTGCTAACCAGATTTTAAGCTGCTGTACATCTGCACTGCTTGCGCCTCTATTAGCAAGCGTGAGAACTAATCATGATCTAAGTGCCACAGCAACAGAATAAAGTTACAAAGGAAGAGACCCTTTTTATCAGCAATGGTAGAAGTACACTGACAGAAGGAAGATATATGAATAAATCTCGTTAGCTAAAATTGCAAAACTTTTATTAAGCATTTTACATTTCAGACCAAAGTATAAGAAAGAAAGAAATTTATAAGAAATCTTGAACTTTGTAAATACTGCAATAACACAGAAAGACTAAATACAATTTTTTATCTTTTGACACGTTTATCCTCAACCTCAGCATCCCTTTCTGCCCCTCGTTTTTATTTTCCTAATTTAATCGGTTCTCTTATTTCTTCTGCTCCTTGTTCTTCTCAACCTGCATTCCTTTCTTTCTTTTCAACACCTGTACTGGCATCAGAAACCTCAATAATAACTTCTTAATGTTCACTTTACGGGTCTGTAAATTACTGTCACTCTGATACACATAACTGCAATGACTTTGTGTGTCTTTATACATTGCGTTTTCATTTTATGGTTGTAGTCTAGGGACGAAACAAAACACTCAAAAATCCCAGTCAGTACAGCTCCTTTATAGGGAGAAATGCAAACCCGGTACGTCTTAAAAATAGGGATTAAATTCACTGCATCTACTGATTTTACCCCGACTTTCAAACTCAGTTCGTCCGCTGACTACAAAGAATGCAACTTTTATTTTGTGGTTCTTGCAGCAGAGAGGTAGTTACAGATTTGCTTTTGTACTTGTGTAATTTACGGTACAATGGTTATTAAACAGGAAACTACAGTTCTGGTTTTCCGACCCGTACACGGCATTTCTCATCTTGTAATCTGAATCATCGGACAGTCTCGAGTATTAGATTTTTTTCCTCAAAACAGAATGTTTACTTTCTGTTCATGGCATTCTTGATTTAGCAAATATGACCTAAATCGCACAGAACATTTCACGGATCCTTCTCTCAAAAACTACTGCTTTTAAACTTCGTTGTCAGTAATTATAAAAATTTAACAGTAAAGACGTAAGACTAGGTTTGGTTTATTATGACATGTTAGGAGCATGGAGTAAAATCTCCAGTTATTATTATTAAATTCAATATCTGGGAATAATTTAAAACCTTATTTTAAAGTACGGCACTTTGACTTACTACTATTTCAGCGAAAAAATTCGTCTATATTACATTTTCTGATGATTCTTGAAAAGCTAGTAGTTGATCAGCGACTTTTATTCTTAATATTTCATCTATGGGTTTATAACAGACGGTAGATTCCACACCATATCCTACCATATTTCTTTCGGAGCCATGTAATACTATTCTACACCTAGATTTTCCGAGCGGTCTTATCCCTTCAGAAATTGCGTCTAAAATTATGTACACATTTCTCCATTTTCATTCGTGCTCCGGAATCCATGCCATTCTACGTCTTTCTTTCTAACCATTTGTTTATTTGAAGTTTTTTCGCTTTGTAGTTTTCTCTTATCAAAATTCATTCTTATATTCGTAGCTTTTTGCCTCTCCCGCCCCATGTGTTACTAGCCCACCGCTGATCCCACAACCTGAAAAACCAGAGTTTGACTTCGGACCACTCAAAAGACTTCACTGCAACTAATGAGACTTTCTTCTGTCTTTTCACCCTAAACCTGGACAGGTTTCATTACCAGGCACCGAGGGACGGGACAGCTGAGTCTCTGAATTTTATCGAGATGAACTCCACCCACTCTTTCAATCGGGCTTGGGAAAGGCTTTGGAGTAGTTTTTGTTTGATCTTCAAAATGTTGTCTAAAACCTCCTGTTAATCCACTGCTCTAAGCTATAACATAGATTACTAAAACGAAGTGGAAAACCAACACCATATCGGAAATTTCCTATCGTGGGTATGAATGCGTTAACTTCAAAACTAGATGGATGTGAGTGACAAGCTCCAAGCTTTTATTTTGCTTTTTACAAAAACGGGAATTTCCCCTTGTTTGAATCGGACGCTGCTTGGGCTTCCACGGCGGGCGTAGACGAGGCGCATGTCGGAAAACAAACAACGGAAAGTCGAGTGGTTACAGAGACTAAACATACAAATAAACATATATAAAAGCCCTTTTATTACAATATATGTATTTTTAAGCACATTGCCACAGATTGTTCGTTCTTAAAGAAACAACACTTCAACACTGCTGACAGTTTGCATATACCACTCTTTCTCTGAACCGCAGCAGTGACATTAATCGGACCCTGACAAGGTTATAATTCAGTGGTAGAGATTTGACGCTTTGAAATGGCTAGCTTTGATTAACGTAAACAATTCTCCTAAGTCTACAGTATGAAACTGAACGTCATTAACTATTTGTGTATCGAAACTGTTTGTATTGTAGAATATAACATAACCCCACAATTGTTAACTCAATCATTCAATCTGATTGTCCCTGTAATTACGTATCGATGTTGCAAGAGATTCATAATATGCTTTAATAATTAATTAAGATATTTTCCCTACAAAGGTGATAATTTTCCATACATTAAAAACTGTTTTGTTGTGGGACCCCGGAATTCATTGCTCTGATCACGATACCCCTCGTGTTTGGGTTTTATTCATGTCTGAAGGTAGAATTCCTAAGGGTAATGCGGGGGGAGAGTGAAGTAGAACATCTCCAAGGAAGAGCTACTAAGTCGTGGGGCTATAATGAATTAAACTTTATTTTTGCTTACCCTAAACGTTCAAGGACTGCTTTAGATAATAGCGGGGCTAAAGTTAATCATGTATCTTGATTAACATAGAACATACGCTAAGCCAGAGTTTCCTCCATTTCGCTCTGTATAACATGTCCGGACACATCTGCAATTGTGAGAAGATTCAAAGGAAGCATGCAATTTGTGATCAAAAGGGCCACAACTTACTCGTGTGCACTACATATTAAAACGTTGAGCTAAGATCAGAGAACATGTTCTCCAATTAGTTGGTGTCTCTCAGCAAGAGTCTGTGTGCCTGCTTCCGCTTTGGATAATCTCAGTGCCGTCGTGACAAAATATTGCTAACTGCAGTTCAAACTTCTGTTTAGATACAGGGCTGACATTAAGACGTTCGCTATCTTTCCATGTATTTTATCGCAACTGTCGGTGATTTAAATGGTGATGAATGTAACATTTATGGTGCAAATAGTTATCGTACCAGCAATTTGCACAGTTTATTTCTTAAAAACTGTTTGGAAAACCTAAGATGTTTTATTTTTGATATCTCACGTAATTAATAAACAATTACTTCAGAGTTTTAACTGTGCGTATATTACTTCTACATGTATATTTAATAAAATTTTAATTACATAAGCAATAACATAGAACATTAGCATTCTGACACATAACACTGAAATTTATGAAGAGTAAGATATTTTATTAATTATTAAGTTTAGTTTCTTAAGTTACAAAGCACGTCCTCTGTATTATTTAACGTTGTGAGGCCGCATGTTGGTAAGCTATCGTTAAGCGACAGATTGCTTCACTTATTCAAATGTAAATTGTTGCCTAGCGACGAAACGGTAGGCTACATACTTCTCATCAACATCGAGAGAAACAGGCTGAAAAAACATGCAAATGGATACTAATAAGGATTTATTTTACAAATTTGTATACAAATCTTTTATTTCAAACAAAACTTATTCTCAGATGAAACAAGAAGTTTAATTCCAGAATATGACCCTAAAAGTCGAAACAGGATGAAGCAAACAAAGTTAAACCGTAGACAGGAAAGCTAAGATTCGAACTTTATACCTTCCGACACAAACGAATGCTTGCACTACACTAACACAGCCACTTTCTGTTTTTATCAATGTTATGTTGTGGGCAAATTGATATTCTGGTAGACACTAAACTCATTATAAATAATAACAATAATTTTCTGAAAATTACAAATTCATCAAATTTTCTTTGCGTGTTATCAAATTAATGTTCACCGATCCTCGTAAACACTCCAACTACCGCATTCAATAAATCTACGATGTTGCATTGTGAGATGTGCTAGATCCAACGGTCACTCCATTTCCCGTGCGTCTCCCGGGACAGTTCCGTTTCCACTCCGATTTGATACTCACAGTAGGTACTTTATAACGAACGAGGGATCGTCCGGTCTGTACGCCATTAATTTCCAGTACACTTCTGTAACCTGCGTCACCCATTAAACACTTTGTTCTGTGCTGCACGCTGCGCAAACGGAAGGGACAACAAAACAAGACTGAAGCAGTGGTGCTGTCTTTTACAGGTACTATTCTATTTTATTTTTAAGGTTCCGAAAGTCTACATCTACCAAACAAGCATGTAGCCATTACATGAACTCGACCTTCAACTTGTTCTGTTCTTTTTCACTAATCTTCCATGTGTCGTTCCCGTCTTCTTCCCTCCCTAGTTCTGTTTCAAACCCACGATCTCACGATCAGCTGAAAGTTATCTTGCGTTTCCAGTGGCTTTATGGGAAATGCTAGCAAAGACGGCTGTCAGTTCAGACTTCTATTTATTGCTCGCAGCGATCAGCCAATCGACAAAACAGTGAACAACATTCATCGAGCCCACCGCCGCAAAGGCTATTGACTTCCCTTCAGGCTCTACGACTCAAAACTCGTCTGCATATTTTACTTCGATTTGATTGTTAGCATGCTTCCTGATGTAGTTACCTTAAAATATGGCTAAGGGTATGAAAAACGAAGCATCTTACTCGGTATTTTTTTCAATTCCGTGTATTACGGCCTAGTATTCTCCTTAACACTTTTCTCTCAAATACCCTGCTAACCTACATGTTATTCTGAACAGACTGCCTCGGATAACAACCGATGCACAGCATGACGTAATTGGATTTTGGAAGAATCAGACACTAATTGAGGTAGTACCAATTTTCATATCGTCTCTTTAACTCTTTGTCACCATTTGAAAATCACATTAAATTTTAAAAAATATTGTCTTAATTTAACTTCATATGACCTTCAGATATGCGGAAACGGATTTTAAAATTTAATATACTTATCGCATTAGTACATCGATATATCGATATCATCGAGCAATCAAGGCGAAAGTTTCATACACTGTTCTTGAGTAAGAAATACTGCACTATATTAAGATTTTATCCAAGTATCCATGATTAGAGGTTATTCGACGTAATCTCTATTGTGTATAAAAGCAACAAAGTCTGTTAATAATTTGTTTTCAAGGTAAAACGTAAAAATACATAAACACGTTTAAAACACATGACTTTCATAAACATACATTCACATGCAGACTAAATATATTGAATATGAAAATGAAACAGACATAAATACATTCCCCGTACATAACGAGATTTACACATACGTACATACATTTTTCTCACATGCAACACATTTATCAACGCTCACACACGTAACAAACATTCATAAATACGTAATACATACATATTTGTTTATATTATAATCCTGAATTTATTTAAGGATCTTATCCACAAATTAAAATAAAATTTAGTCAGATTCAAAGCAGAATAAACAATCTCGTAGCCTTTTACATCAGTGGTTTTCAACCTACGGCTGTCGAACGACATAGATGTACTCGAAGTGTTTCATGATGTTCGCTGCTAGAAAGAATTTAACTGTGTTAAATACGTTATCTGTTGTGTAGAAGAAACTGTCCTGCTGTAGAAGAGGTACTTCAGACGCTTTCTGCTCTGTCAGTAACAGTGTTTCGTATGACGGAGGCATAAATTAGTAAGAATGAATCGGGATTCAAACCATAGTCACGTCGATGAATTTACATGTATCTGTGTCACAATAATTGGAAGCTATGATTTCCAGGGAGCAGCTGCGTGCAAGCTACACGTCAAACATCACGGACCGGCGGGAGTGTAGCAACTGTCCAAGTCCTGTGGGAATGGGCGGCTGCAGACTTGACACTTCACCCTTCAGCTGTAGGTCAATGATAAACATGTTTTCGAATTTGGATTCATATATGCATCTGCTTTTCACTTATTCAAAACAAGCGATACACCGTGTCGCTTAATTCTCCTGTCTGTGTTGTGATGAATTCTTGTGACAGAAATAAACTCTACAAATGCCTAACATAAAACAGCAAACAAGTGACGTGACAATGCCGAGTAAGAATACAGAAATGTCTCTGCTTTGTTATTAACACTTTTCGTTTTCATACTGAGACCTGTTTAAAAATGTAAATTGTGATGTAACATTAATTTATGTTATGTAACAAATTTTGTAAATAAGCGCTTTTGTTAACTTCATGGAGGGTAGAACTACAATCCAGCACAATCATTTATTGGGCTGAGTTCACTAAAGATGACACTGTATGTTTGACACCGGGATTTTGCGATCTAAGGCTCTGATATAACCATTCCCAATGGCGCTATTCTCTTGGAACACAGCCTTTCTTCTTACAACTGAAAATATACCGCTCTATCCTGTTTCTACTTATAACTTACTTCTTCTATACAAAGCACGACTTACATTGTGCCGAAACGAATCAAAACTACTTTTGGATATATATATATATATATATATATATATATATATATATATATACATATACATATGGGGTCCGCAGTGGCCGCGCAGTCTGAGGGGTGGGCCTTGTGCCGCTTGGTCATTGGGACCGTGGGTTAGAATCCCACTCAAGCCATGGATGTTTGTCCGCGTTTTTCTGTGTTGTGCTGTCCTGTGTACAGGTAGAGGCCTTGCGACGGGCCGATCCCTCGTCCAAGAAGTCCTACCGAATGTCTATAGATCGATCCAACGAAATGTTGGGACCCGCAGTGCTTAGGCACTTGAAGAACGGGTCGTTCTTAGTATCCCAGTATATATATGATTCGTACAACACATTCAGCTATTTCGGGGAAAAATTGCGGACGGTCGAAAATAGACCTGACTTCCCCATTATGTGTTAATTTCATGCATTTCAAGAACGAAATATATATATATATATATATATATATATATATATATATATTACCAGCATGCCAAAAGACTTGAAATAACATTCTTCCACAAATTAGTTTTTAATTATTTGGACAATGCAGTTGATTTTAAAAATTTCTCAGGTATCTTACCAGATTCATATGTTTTATGGATGTTGAAATATCAAATCTACTAGCCGTCTCCACAGTTACAACTCTGCTATAATGTATACTACATGTGCAAATATAGTGGAATTAAATTATGCACATGACGTTCCGAGAATTACTAAAACATTCCTTAACTTATTGCACTCCATGTGCTGAGATTGTAAGAGGAATATTATGTTAGATCTAATCATTACACTATTCCTAATTCTTTCTTTACGTTACTCCCAATAAGTATTCCTTCAGTTTCTGATTACATTAAATTTGTAATATATAACCTTAAAATTTCGCAATGTCAACATATTTATTACTGTCAATGTAAATATGAAGAAAAGAAAACTTATGTCCGTACCAATAAGCTATCCACATTAAACATTTTACAGGTATAGTTCCAATTCATTTACTCTGTATGGAAATAAATCTAAATACAAATTTTGCACAAAAACCGTGTTGCTATATTAAATGAACAGAAATCCGCCTAACAATAACAGTCGCAAACTTTTCGAACTTTTCAGAAACTAACGTTAAGTGGCACTAATGTCACTTCCATCTCGGATGTTTGCTCGGTAAGAATGTTGCTATTATTAAGAGCATAACTTTGAACGGTACAAAAGCGGATTGAAATCTAACAGCATGATGGTTATATCAAGATTAATCAAAACGTTATTAGATGAAACAAATATTATTAGAATCGATACATGCAAATGGATGTAACGGCCACAGAGATAACAAAAGCCCGTTTTTCTTTATTGAATAAGTAAAGTACGAAACAAACAAAGAAAAACAAACAAAACAACGATAATCTCGCGGCGTTTTAAGACGCTTACAGAATGGAATAATGTATTAAACTTGATTCATATATAAATTGCCATGTAATAACCCCAAGAAGAATCGAACATTTTTTAAGTTAAATGTATTAGAATTCGGGGGCAAATCCTTTGAGCCATATTCTACACTTCGCATTTTCTAAACGGTACGTAGTTTGAATGTTCTATATCAGGCACAGACAGCAAAGAAACACGTGAAACGCAATGTTATCTTCTTTATCGTTAAGTCGGAGAGAAAAGTGTTCAGTGAACAGATGTTTATATTTAGTCGACTCGTCTGCAAAACAAAGAAAATGTCGAAGTTGTAACAATAGCCTCTGGCGCCTCCAAACATGTGGAAGAACGTGTTATCATCTAAATCGCGAGTCGGAGAGGCCACTTTGCTGTTGTGTAGGAGTTTATGTTTTAGCTGTTCCTCCAACAAGGATTTCTTGTCGATTTTGGACAGCTTATCTGATCGTATTGTTTTACCCTTGCATGCCACCGTCTTATCTGTCTCGAATTGGTCTCCGTAGTTGTATCAGATCTCCAGATTTATAACTCGCTGTACCTCAGGTACAAATTTTTAACATATTCTTATTCTTACTGAAAACTGTCTATGGGCGATTTAATGTGTAAATCAATGTTGCGTACCGTTTCTAGGCTAGGAACCCTATTCTGTATATATGTTCATTTTCCTTGCACTCCATTAATTATTTTTAGCTTGTTCAACGCCACAATTTTGGTGAAAAATGTTGAAATTTTAAGGCACATGCTTTCATGCAAAAACATTGCACCCAGCTTTATTGTTACTGTTCGTTTTCCGTATATAATGCAGCAAAACAAAACAAAAAAGAATGGTATATATATATATATATATATATATATATATATATATATATACACATATCTTTACATTCTGCCACGCAACCAACATCCATTCATTAATATTTAAAGAACCCAGCAGCGTAAAACGTCAGAATTGCCTTATACAAATACATTTTTGCAGAATTAGTTAGCTTATAGTTTCAGACAATTAAGATTTTCATGTTCATAAACAAAGACAATTTTTGTTGTTTATGACACTGACTGATTCACAGCACATTGCGCACGTTTATGTGTTTGTTATGACTGATTCATTGTACTACATTTCTATTTGGCATTGCCCTATGTCTCATAAACTGTACTCAGTCTCAAGTATCATCAGATTACTATCAAATGACCAGTCAGGAAATACGTGAACATCTGTAGTAGTAACGTACTTAAAATACATTTTTTCCGAAAAGTCTAAAAAAGGAAATAATTGATTATCTTTGATTAATTAAGAATGTATCAAGATTTCATGTAGTGCAAAGAGTGACTTTAGAATGGTCACTAAAAGATCAATATTTGCCTATTATTTCCGTATATGATAAGCTTCAAACCTAAGGCGTTTCAAATGGGTGGAATGTGCAGCATATATAAAAACAAATAAGACACAGAAATAATTGTGATAGATAAGTGTAAAATGGGACCGAAGGGTTATGAGAGGAAGAATTTAAATTACGAATCATCTATGAGGGCGTGAATTGGGTTAATATTACTGAAGACAAGTTGCGGGTTGTTGTGAACTTGGTAATTAATTTTGAGTTCCATAGAAGGCAAAGAATTAATCAACCGTGAGAAGGTCTATCAGCTATTGAAGGACTCTGCTCAGATGAGTTACTCAACAGCCAACATTACATGACAACAATTAGACCGAAGACGGGCATAGAAACAATATAGTAGTTCCTCATACAATGAAAAATTATAAACGTAACTGAGTTATAACTTCTTTTATTGTGATAGTTTGTTTTATGCTTCTAGGTGTTTCCTTTCATGATTCTAGTCTCGGCCAACCTGGTAAAAGCGAAATTTCAAAATCTATGTTGGAATTTCCATGTTGCTCCTGGTCACTGATCGACAAAGAAGACATAAGGAAACCAAAAGAATGACGTACAGCTTCTTGTGCTGTGGGAACCACGGCTGGAGCATGACATACGTACCTCAAATTTACAAAGTTTCCACTTTAACATAGTAGAGGAAAGAGAAAGCCTTGTGAAGAAGTTCGAAGTAGATTCTGTAACCTTGCCGTTTACTTAAAATTGTCAGCGTGAGCTCTTCAGCTTCTAAATCGACCTTAACGGCGGGCCTACACAACGTGACATATGCTACAAAGAAGTTAAGAAGTTGCCACGAAAACAGATGGTGACTGCAATTCTGGAACATGTAATGCCTTGTTTGAGCTTTTTGAGGTTAGGGGATACAGCGTCTATGCTATCGCACTAGAAATGCTGCGCCATCTTGAAGTTAATTGCGTCACATCCGTTTGCTTCATAACGCTTAGAGAGAACGGAATCTGAAGTTGAAGTGGCAGACAAGGAGGCGGAGGGAGCGATATAAATGAGACAGGTCATTCGTGAAATAGCAAAACATAACAGGATCTTTACAGGAACACCGTGTCTTAAGACATGAGAAAGGGTTGAAAATGAATTATTCTTTGTGACGTTCTAATATCCATAGCTTAAATATTGTGAAAGAAATGTTGTTTATGCTCTCGCATAAAAGGTCTATTCGTACGCTTTTTATTCACCATAAAAGTGGGTAAATGAACGCATAATTGGGAGGTCACATCTAAATAAATACGGACCAGACATTTTATCTCTGAAACTACGCATAGAAATTTGATAACATTGTGCATTAACCCGTTAGCGCTGAGTGATAAGTCAACATACCACATGCATTAACATCCATTAACACTGCATTTTCATACAGAATGGTTTTATGGGTTTCATACAATTCTCTGAATAAACATCAATCATTCATTAATCGGCATTAGCCTATTCATCTACGTAAGGGAGAAGAATTGTAATTTCTTTAAGACTGAAGGCGAATTTGTAAAAAAAGTTTAGTTTAACACGTATGGCTAAAGATAATAATATGAATTTCATTTTATTCTAGTCAATGTATGTAAATTATAACTTATACATAACTGAAACTCATACTTGTCTTTAAATTTTTCAATAAAGTTTAAGGATATAAAGTATTGTGTAGGACATATTATGATCTGTAAGATACACAGCACCAGGCTCTACTCGGGCTTATAAATGTATAACTAGAGAGTACCAGGGCAATTATACAGAATGTGTAAAGTTCACTTGGCCCGAAATATGTTATGAGCAACAATATTTTGTATTAGTGCCAGAAAAATGTAACAGCCGGTAATAAGGTCACAATAAATGTAAATCTATTTAATAAATTTTGTGTTCTATGTTAAAGTAAGAGCAACTGTTACGATATTTACGAGAATAGATGTTTTCTTCACAAGGATTTGTTGGTTTAGACATTAAATGGCAAACAGTGGAGGAATATTCCAATTGCTATATTTGTAATTAATATATTAACAATCGACAATATGAAATATGTGATTGTTGCGGAACGAAAGTATATTTCCTGCTTCTGCATTCTGGGAAACACGTAACAAGGCAAACTGCTCTCTAGCGGAAAGTTGTATAAGCTACTTCACGTCGCTAGACACATCTAGCATGTGCATTTGTGATTTTGAATACTTTACTGAGTTTTATGAACATTTACTCTAGACGGTAATTAATTATTGTTGATACGAAATCATCATTGCAAATGCAATTATACCAAATATTTTATGTTATAAGTCAGAATATATATTACATTTTCTTGTAAACTAGCTTCAAATATTTGCCATATAAAAGAAAATTGTAACTAATTCTCAAGACATTTGCAATGGTTTATCATTGTAGTGACAGGTTGTTGGACATTATCTAAAGCAGGGGTGGCCAACCCGCGGCCCGCGGGCCGCATGTGGGCCGCCTTGAACATTTTTCCGGCCCGCGAGATTCATCACACTTTTACAAAATATATTTATATTTAATTTTTAGTGCTATATATTTCTTTACAATGTACGCTTAGTATCATTATTATTATATTATCTATGTTTACATGTAAGAATAATAGTAAACACAATAATAATAACTCATTATGTTTCAATTTTTCACTCCAAAAAAATGTCTATAGTGTATCTAAATCTAATATGGGGATATATAATTTTATATGTGGCCCGCGGAGTTATGATGCATTTCCAAAGTGGCCCGAAAGATCATTTGGGTTTGGCCCAACCTGATCTAAAGCCTTCACTTTAGTTTTAAAAACGCGTTTCGTAGCATGGATTCTGTATACGTTTTCAGGTAAAGCCTTCAGCCTTATCAAGGTATGTAGTCGCAATCTCTGTACCACAACTGTAGCTCAGTCTGAGATATATAAACAAAGGAAAGCCATAACCAAAAGCGGGAGATAAGACGAAGTAACCACTCCTAAAAATTACAAAAATGTAGATTATATAATACCGCCACGGTGGTGTAGCGGTTAGAATCCTGGGGTCCCGGGTTGGATTCCCTGCGGTGCCCGAATTTATAACTTATGTTGGGCAAGGCCGTGGTCTAGGCAACACGGAGTTTTCCTCCGGGGACTTCCCCGGTTTCTCCGTGGCATCCCAACAATTACTCCATTCACACACAGAAGAAGAAAATGGCAAACCACTTCTGCATCATCTGCCAAGAACGTATATGAACAGGTCCCAGTCCGAGAAAAGGATGGAAGGATCCTGTTCATAATATGTTGCCAACCTCCTGTAAAGGTGATGGCGTAATAAAGAAGAAGATCATATAATACCTATTACCCTGCTTATATTAGAGACATAATGAATTAAGCATGAACAAAAATTAGGGTATAAAACTAAAGCCAAAATTAAACTGAAAGAAAAGATTGTGGAAAATTCACAAAATCCAGACATCAAGAAGGCATCAAACAAGATATAAAAACAAACCCAAAAAACTACACCACTGTTAGAAATAACAAAAGTCAAACCAAAATATACGCTCCAAGCCAATAAGGGCTCTTCAAAAGATAAATTCCTGTATATATACCAAAATGTTTACACAGATGACAGAATGAAAACTGTCTCATGAAATTCTAACTTGAAGCAGTCTCATGAAAAGTTAAAATGAGCGATTTTGTAACTTGCCAACTTACTCGCTGATAACAGGGGTCCATATGGGGTACGGCAGCTATGTCCAATGTGAGACGACCCCTGGTACTGCTGCTCCCCGCATATATGTGTTTGACTGAATTTGTAATAACCTACCGTCCTTACAACATACGTAATAGTCCTATTCGTAAAGATGTTGGGTTAATTTTGTTATACTAATTACTATTTTATGACATGTATAAATTTCTTGGACGATGAGCGTTTTGAAAACAATAAATTTTCATCTGAGCTTTATGGTAAGTAGACGTTCCGTCAAAGAAAGTAGAATAAAATTAAATTTACCCAACAACATCAAGAGCACTGAATTTATGAGTTTAACCCTGAAGAAGGTAAAATATATGAAGAGTCACAGGGATGATCAGGGCCCAGAGATTTTTAATTTATGCAATGTATTTCTTGCAAAGCAATCTCAGTAATTTAATCTTAGCTTTCCAAATGATCTCAACTGCTAGAATTCTTCTGCTAAATAACAACTTATTTTCATATAATTAATTTATACAAATTATGTTTGACATTAAATATGCTATAACTTGTGAATACTTATAGCCTATTAGAATCTAATATAGAGTCCCAAAGTTTAATACATATTAAAAGTTTCAATTGAAACTATGATTGATTAAATTTATTAATTATATATTACGAAATATGATTTTGTATTTGTAATGTTTTAATTTTATTATTATCGAAATGAGTGTATTTATTGTATTATATTTCATCCTGTACTGTTGTTCAGTGCTTGACTATTATTGGCCTTACCTGGTTGTTGTCAAGCACTTAAATAAATGAATAGAATAATAAGGCCGCTTTAATCATATTGTATGAACAAATAGTTGGGCGCACTATGATATGCTGTATTAAAGTATGACGCGAATATGATATAAATATTATCGAAACATGACACCAACATTTTTTTGAATTAATTGTGTTAAGAAACTGTTGTGAAAATGGAAAAAATACAAATTTTTGTACGGGAAAACACAACCGGAATGCTAGACAGTTAGATTTTGCTGGTAGAGCAAACAACTAAAAGCGACGGAACGAGATTGCAGTTGCAACCACCGATGCATTTCTCGCTCCGAGGAACCGTTTGTTTGAAATATATTTATATTATCTCCCTCTTTATATTAAATCAGTGTGCCAACAAAATCAGTTATACAGAGGATGGAAACTTCACATTGATCTGCATCTCATTTCTAATAGATTGAAAGCGTCTCTCTATCGCTCAGGAGCCTCAATATGATAAGATACCGATAAAGTTAAAAGTGAAGTAAAATATCAGGCTTGTTGCTTTCTTCCAGTTCTAAACACAACATTTTGCAAGATAATAAGATTCGTGCGAAACCTTTATATATTTCTGTCCTCTTCTTACAAACATTAAAGTAAAGTAAAGTTTGTCCCGCTACGTGCCATACAGGCTTTTGCATATTAGTTACATAAGTAAAAGCTGTCCCACTATAAACCATATAGGCGCTTGGGGGGAGTGGAGGTATAACTCCTCTCTTTCTTGACCTCAGCACTAGATGGGGGTGAGTGGTCAGCATCACGCCCCGGCCAGCTTTACCCCCGGGAAAGGACCCCGGTACCCATTGTAGAGGAGGCTGGGTGGGCCTCAGAGCCAGTCCCGGCCGGGATAGCTCAGTCAGTATAGTGACTAGCTACGGGCTGGACGGCCGGGGTTCGATCCCCGACGGGGGCAGAGAATTTTTCTTCTAGCCTCTGCTTCCAGACCGGCTCTGGGGCCCACCCAGCCTCCTCTGAAATGGGTACCGGGGTACCTTATCGGGGGGTAAAGCCGGTCGGGGCGTGACGCTGACCACTCACCCCCATCTAGTGCCGTGGTCAAGAATGAGTAGGAGCTATACCTCCACTCCCCCCAAGCGCCTACATGGCGTATAGTGGGACTGCTTTACTTACTTACTCTTACAAACATTACGTAATTATATTTTCATGAAAATACTTTAACCTTTTCCCAGCATTTTCGTTTCACTGTTTTACGCTCGTTTATATTCTGCGACATAATGAGCGATCACAGAATAAGTGGCATACGTTATTTGAGGAAATTAGGCGTAAATATTTTTCAAAGGAGTTTTCTGAACTTTTACACACATAGTTTTATACGTTCATTCCAATACCGTACCTTACCCTGCTCTACTCTGAATAATTTTCATGTTATGCCATTACATACACATCACGAGGAAAAAATATATGGCTTACACGTTAAGTTTCAAAATACATCTTAAAACTTTGCATACCATGTAGTGTATTAGAATATAAAATAAGCATACAAACTATTAACACTATAAAAAGTTCAATTTTATACTATGAGGCGCGTCCACAAAGTAAGTTTCCCACTCGTCCCACAGCTAGCAAACCTTATATTGCGCGAAGCGACTGTGCGTACGTGATAGAGCAATGACGTAGCATGGCGCATGCACTAACGGTACTTCCCGCGTTCTCACAGTAGCATCGTTGCAGCTGTTGAAGATGGAGGTTCTTATTCCAGCTCCCGCCGACTGTGAAGTGCGGTCAGTGATAAAGTTTTTGAATGCACAGAGCATAGCGCCGATCGAAATTCATCGTCAGCTGTGCCGGGTCTATGGGCCTAACGTCATGAGCAAGCAGATGGTGCGTCGCTGGTGCAGACAATTTTCAGCAGGTCGACAAAGTGTGCATGATGAGAAGCGCAATGGGAGGCCATCCATCATTACAGACGACCTTGTGGAGCTTGTGCGGGAACGCATTATGGATAATCGTCGCTTCACAATTACGGAACTCAGCAGTCCTTTCCCGCAGATTTCCCGCTCCTTGTTGCACGAAATTGTCACGGAGCACACAGTGGTTTCAATCCCAGGCGGCAGACTTCTACGACACAGGTATTCAAAAGTTGGCCCCACGGTATGACAAATGTCTCAATTCCGGTAGCGAATATGTTGAAAAATAGCTGGACACTTGCTGTATCTGTTGCAATAAATATTTCCATGAAATTGTCATTTGTTTCTGTAAACGACCCCAGGGAAACTTACTTTGTGGACGAGCCCCGTATTTTGATTAAATGAATTAATTTCCCTGTTGTCACTGATGATGACCTCTTGAGGTTGAACGCGTATCGCACTTGTATCTTTTTTATAGTGTTAATAGTTTGTTTGTTTGCTTATTTTATATGCAAAATACATATTTTATATGAAATGCTTATATTTTTGTAGACTTGAACTGTTTCGATTTGCAGGAAATTATATATTTATAACTCAGTTTCAAGTAAAGCCGGATTTGTAATAGATCGAAACTGTTAAACAATTCTTTTTGATCCCACAGAATTACCGAAATACTTACAGCTCTTCAGAGGTGAAATGCTGAACGCAATGTCCTCCATGACACTTTTATTTTATATACTTGATAAAATGTCACGTCATATTTTAACATGTACTTACTTTGGGATACATTCTGCTACCTCTGTTTCCATGGCTGATCTTATTAGATTGTGTAAGTGACGTTGATAGGCAATCAATAGGCTGAGCACTTGACGCAGCATTAACTAAGTAGGCCTAAGCAAGAACGTGTGAGTTACTTTAATAATAAGTACAAAACTTGTTAACACTGTTCCACTATTTTTAAAAAAATAATCACATAACAACGGGATAAATTATTTCTTTTACAAACTTGGATTTGTAAAATACCGGTAATATTATCTTTACTTTTTTAAAATGCAATAAAAATGGATAACATTCAAGTTTGTCGGATGTAACTACGAGTAGTAGCGTTGCATTTTCAGATGAAATCAATCCAAACCATCGAAATTCAAAACCTGTGAACGGACCTCAATCAGAGTGGTTAATAAATCAGTGTTACTAATAAAGTAGACAAATAACAATTCTATTAAAGGGATCACAATCCTTCATAAACTACAGTCTCTCAGGTGTCTAACAAACGTCCACTTTTAGACAATGTGAAGTTGTTCACAAAAGATCGGAAATCATTATACACAATCTAACATCAGTTACTATTAATGTAACAAGAACCATATTATTATTGTTACATTTGACAACTTGAAATGCAGGTCTGTAGATATTAAACGGCCTTTAGTAACCTACTTAGGTAGTACATGAGAGGTTTATATGAACCTGTCTGTTACCTAACAAAATATTGCGAAACAGAGCTGATATGATTTTACAGTACGACTATAAAAATATTCACCACTCCATTTTCTTTGTGTTCATTATTAAGCTCCTTTCATTAAAGTCTGATTCTTTTAAGTGGATGATGCAGAATCTTCGTATGTGTTGCATAGGCAATTATTGGGCCTATTAGAATTAGAATGAAGCTAAGGGAGAGAAAATGTCTGAACATGGCAATGAAGTGAATGGGGTTCGGTTCTTGATGTAATTAATAGGTATTTGGCCTCTACAGATATATCTGAACACGTACTCGAAATTTAAAACCTTACTGGACTTCGTCTTACATAATATTCGAAGATATAACGCATTCCGAATTCGCTGATAACTGAAGACGCTGCATTAATCGAGTTCATTTACTTCGGATGATGTAACAATTCTTTACCTTATATTATGATTGTTATTAAATCATGAAGGAGCAAAGTAAGGAATTTACACACACACACACACACACACACACACACGTTCCTTGTTAAAAATCTGTAAAATGAGGTAAATTGGAAGACCTAAGGGAAGACTTATTTTGGTTAGATATAATCTATTGTATGATACTTACAATTGCACCAATAATAAAACAAACACAACTATTAAAATTGTAATATTCACCTATTTTTATATTGGTGTAATTTGAAATAACAGAGCGTACAATGCCCAATCGAATGTTACAATAACACTAATATATCGATTTCAATAAACTTTAAAAGGGAATCTATTGTTCAGCCGAGCTTTCGAAGTCAAACTACGTATCACGCGTTTAGTTACTTTATTTACAGGGTTATTCATGATTCCCTGACACATTACAAAAATCACTAGACTTCAATGGTGCAATGGATGGTAACATAGGACATGCCGATAGAAAGAGGAACTCTACAAATTTATTTGATTTTTTAAAGAGCAGTGACAATGGAAGTTTCATTACACCAAACTTCTGTTGGTCAATGAGCATTTACAAAATATATTTAATACACACGACTTTTCGAAAGCCATCTCTCCTCCGGAATTTAGTGATTGGTCGTAATCACGACGAGAGATATTTTATTTTTTAATTTAATACTCGTGGGCAGTAAAATTGAACTTCATATAACAAGTCTGTACAGTAACCATCCAACTTCCAAAGTAAACAAACCTTGTACTGAATCGGTGGCGGGTTCTTTACGAACGATGTCAACGTAACACCTTAAAAAATCTTTCAGTATAATGATAACTCATGAATACTAGAGTAAGTTCAATTGCTGAAACGGCAGTGAACCTGGCGAAAGTTGCGAAGTTATATGCGTATAAACTTAAGAGCATTCGTAGATTCTGAATTTAGTACGTTCCGTGTGCCAGAAACTTAAAACAAAATGTTTAAGTAAAAGTAAATATGAGGTTGTCCCAGTGTGTGCTTTTCTTTATGCATTGTACACTCCTGCACGAAATTCAGACGAATCGCCAGTTACAAAGTCTAACCCCTTAATCCTGGTAGGAAATCGCAATGTATCTGTTGAGTGACGACTACGCAACCGATCGGGACGCAGTGACGAGGAGGAACATCGAATTCCTTTCGTTCGCTCTGTCCGTCGTCCGTCCCTTTGGCCGAGAGACTTGGTCAGAAATGACGGAGGACATAAAAATTGGGACAGAAAATGAGAGAGCGAATTAGAGTGAGTTATAGAGCAACTGGTGCGAGAGAAAGAGACAGCGAATCAGCGAATGAGAGTGAAAGACGGCGAAGAAGAGTGAGTTATAGAGCAACTAGTTCGAGAGAGAGAGACAGCGTATCCGAGAGTGAAAGTGAGAGTGCGCTAAACAGCAAGTGGAAGGCTGATTGAGAGAGCAATTGAGCTATAGAGGGAGTGACTTTGAGTGAATCAGTGGTGCAAGATTGAAGCATAATCAGCAAGCAACATATACAATGTAAAAATGAGTGGTTGAATTTATGAGCAAGTGAATCACTGACAGACAAGAGTCAGAGAGTGAAAGAAGGAGTGAACGAGCAAATCAGCAAATCTGAAAGCTCATAAACTGAAGCAAATTAGTACCCTTTACGGCTTATGCCATTAGTTTTCAATTATTTTTATCCGCCGAATGTAAACTATAATCTATCCATCATGTGAACAGTAATATATCAGATTTAAACTACATAACATTGCTCATTATACTGATATTTAAATATTCAGTAACTGCAACTGAAATGGCTGCCATGCGGTGTTCGCAGAAAAGCTCACTGAGTATAAAACTACATCAGCTATTCGATATAATTCGATACCAGTTGAAACACAGACAACAATATTAATGTTCTATACCAATGTACAATATGTTATAACCTAATTGAAACAAGCTATATAAAGTGTGTCAATAATGACTTAAACACAATTTACTGTTTAAACGATAGACTAGCACACACTCACATGTTCCATAGTTCGCAATATTCACTAGCAGATTCATGAAATACAGACCTTCGGACAGGGAAGTTCTAAAAAATTGCATGCAATGCAGATAGTTATGTTCCACACTTGGTTTTTGTTCCAGTCGATATAGTGTGGCACGGGAGACATCTTCCACTTACATATTTAATGAGTTCTGGGATATTAGCTAAATCTGAGAGCGACAGTATAAAATCAAAATTACATTACGGACAACCAACGAACAGATTAAATTCGGGCAATTCTTGCTACGCTTCGACTCAAAATCCTTTATCTTCGTGTCTCATGTCCCACTAATGAAAAAGAAAAATGTAATTTTACGTGGTCTACATGGGCACAAAACTTTGCATCACATCCTAAGAGAATGACATAGACTAAGAGCGTTTACAAGAGGTAGCTGAAAAGGAAAGGTTGTTTAAATCTAAAGATTAGATTTAAGTTGAAAGAAAAGAGATGAGATTTTATGATGTGAGATTTCACATTTTCATTGCGAAGTTAGTTTATATTGTGGGTGAGATTTTTACAGGTAGAAATATTTTAGTTGAAACAATTCAATAAAGGAAATAAAACATTTTGGATGACAAATACAGATGACAAGAAGTTTTTCAAATTTAACTATCTTATTAAAGCGAACATTTCAGAGGTATTTTTTTTCTGAATACGGTAATGGACTCTTTTAGCCCGTAAAAGGAGGAAATTTATTGACCAGCAAAGCGTCTGTCAATTTTTCAAGAAAACGTTTGGTCTGTACAGTTCATTAGATTAGAGCAGAATCTTAGAATAGGATGTATTCATATCCAGTCCTTTGCGGCTAACCCTGCACAAACATACTTTAATTTTATTACGTGGTAAATGACATAAATAACTTAGAAAGACGAAAACGCCATCCAGCAAATACAGGCAGCAGTAGGTTTACCTGTAAAGGTGTAAAACCATTTAATCTGAAATTCTAATGTTAGAGAAACTTTAATAAAGTTGACTACAATGTAGCGGTACATTACACGTCCCTGCAGTCTCATACCCTTTGAACTTCAAACTGTACCAAGCGAGCCCTTGAGAATAGTGTTATACACATGAAGCACCACCAAATACTTACCGAAAATATTAAACTTCCTTCTCCAGACGAGAATTTGAAGACTTATCTTAAGTGAACAAGTGAATTTTATCCAGATTTTTAAATGTGTAGCTTGGCCGACCAGAATCTGCGTTGGTATACTACGATACTTCGTTAAGAGCAAAGTCTCTGTGCTAGGATTGGAATAAGGGCGTTTAAAAGTAATACTCCTACGCTTATATATAATTTTAAAATTCGAATTACTGAGAGTTTGTTCGTGTTTTTAATTTATAAAATATCACACATTTATTTTGTAAAATACATTAATTGCTTTTATATCCCAAAAGTGAATATACAATTATAGTCCTACTTATTTTTTTTTTGTAGTGTTCTGTCTGACGACAGGTCCATATATTATGAACAGGATCCTTCCTACCTCTTCAGGTTGTCAGGGACCTGCTCATACATATATACATTCTTGGCAGAGATGATCAGAAGTGGTTTGCCATTGCCTTCTTCTGTGTGTGAGTGGAGTAATTGTTGGGATCCCACGGAGAAACCGGGGAAGCCCCCGGAGGAAAACTCCGTGTTGCCTAGACCACGGCCTTGCCCAACACAAGTTATAAATTTGAGCACCACCGGGAATTGAACCCGGGACCCCAGGCTTACAAGGCTAGTGTTCTGACCGCTAGACCACCATGGCGGTATAGTCCTAGTATGATTAAAAAATTTCCTATGTACGTGTAAGAACAACAAATGCTGGACGTCGGAAGTGGTTCAAAAGTCCCCGTGCACATACACGCCCATGACGTCTGACCGCTGAATCACTGCCCAGGACCAATGTTTGCTCTTATTATTGCACAGAGACTTTTGAATCTCCCGTACAGCTCAATTACTTTCTTCAGCTTTGTTCTGCTAAGATTAGTGGATGAAAGTAAATCATCGAGTTTACATGTCCGTGGGAGAGGGGGAAAATAGTGACAGATTGGAGACTAATACCAGGAACCTTACTGTTTTATATATATAAATATACCAGTAGAAGGGTGAGGGGTCGTAAGAGATTTTGAAAAGCTGCAGTGAGACTTCCCCAATGTTGATAGAGAAACGGTAGGCACTAATGTTTTATGTATTGTTAAAAATAAGAAAATTTGTAGGTATTACATACGGAACCGTGGGGATTAAACCGACCGTGGCCTGTTTTAAGTCTCTGTTTCCACATCTGCGTAGACAGACTAAGGAAAATGACGCAGACTCCTCAGTGAGAACAGTAGGTTTTGGAAGTATAAATCGAACTTTAAAATATTATTGAAATGAGTTTCTAACTTCAAAGATTTAAATCCAGCCTCTGGGAAAATCTGAACTCCAACTCATGAATATGAAATAGAAACGCTTTCTGAAGTATTTCAAACCGGCAAGGGCTGAAAACCCCATGGCACTATGAAAAATCGATTTCTGTACGTATGGCGGTTTTGAAATTCGCAGTATCATTTCCTTGCCAGTGTCATACAGGCTTAGAAATAACGTGGACAGGATATATGTGATTATTTTCAAGCGTATATAGTAAATCTGAAAATGTTTATACGTCACAATGTAAAGAATGTCCAAGATATTCTGACTCCTCCTAATCTTTATATATTTTCAGGTATGAAAAGCTTAATTCATGCGCCATTTGTGACCACCTGAAACGTGATGAAACGTCATTAGTATATTCAGACCTACTGTCAGAAATTTTGAAGTAAATTTATTACGATAAATTTTTAAAGTGGCGTAGAATTTTCCAATGTTTCATTTAACTTCTGTAGTGGTAGATGTTTTATGGCATACGGAATCAAAAGAGTAAAGCTTAATACTTTGATATGGCTGGGTGCAAAAACTGGTTTTTCTTGTTTGATTATGTTTGATTTTTCAGATGAAAATGACAGCGGATGTCGCCAATTTTACACATTTCAACGTGATTTTTAAACCAGAGGAATTAAACGCCGTTGAATATAAAATATTAAGCAGAGTAAGAAGTTTAAAAATAGAGCATCATTGAGAGGATTAATAAGAGTTGACAATTCAAAACACTTTAAATTAAGTAGCGCTGGAGTAACTATAAATTAAACCAAACTATTCATGAACTAACAGAAATGATCGGACAAAGAGTTCTTGTTTATTACGTGAAACATCATCGTATTAATGTGTTTTGTCTTTTTGATATGGGTGGTTAGGCACCACTTGCGAGTTTTAAATACAAGTAGATTTGTGCCGGGGGATAATTCACTAATGCCACAAATCACTACATAAAAATATTTTTTTTACTTTTGAATTTGTGTTTCGATTTTTAGATTTTGGTTGTATAAAGCTAAAGAGGAGTGATTTTCACAAACTTAACCATTTATGCGTATATATTATCAGGTGTGTTGCATAAATGAATTTTGTAGAAAACTGAGAATATTTTACTCTAATCATATCTAAATTAATTTTCTGGCTATATGGGACAGAATTTTTCAAACTTTACTTTCCTAGAAATATTCTTTGTCATCAACAAGAACCAGCAGTTGTAAACAGAAGTTCTTAGAACAACTACTAAGGTTGTTTCTAACAAATATGATTTCGTCCAAGTAGAGACTTGTAAGACAATTTTGTTTTTCGAATATAATCTTCATTCTAAGTATTTTGTTGTTTGAACGTATATTTTTAGCGCATCTCAGATGCTGTGATTGTCACTCTTTATAACTAACATAAGTAGCCCAGATTTAAAAAAAGATAATAGGCTGTACATTCTTATTTTTGTAGTCTTCTGCACTTTTGATAATTTATACTTGTTGTTTTTAAACTGTACTTTAGCCACGTAACAGGCTACGGAGTTCTGCTTTAAAACTAGCTTGTCTTGCTGCGTGGGGAGCTGCTTCTTGCATTAATCTGTGCCACTGAGGGCGGAACGGTTGGCAGGTCAGCGTTAAAAACATTTACGTAAGTGGCCCACTCGAGGTTCATCTCATTTACGATAACGAATGAAAGTCTGGTAATTGCATTTCTCCAGATTAATACTAGTGTGTATAAATGGTAAGATCATATAAGATATATTCAGCAATTATGCTTATTAAGTCCATTACTGAAGTGGACTCAGCTCAGCCATGCATGAAAATTAAATTCAGCTCTCTCTCATCCGCTTTCTTCCGGAATCTTAGCGTTTTACTAGACGTCTTTTGCGTTTCGAGTTTAAAAGTAAAGGAGGAAAAGTAAAGAAATCAAATATATCGCATCAAATTCTAAAAGGGTTTTTGAATGACATAAATTTCTGAAATATTCCAAGTAGTAACCATGTACCAGCTCATACATATAAGAAATAATTCATCGCAAACACTCTGACACATATCCAATAATGGTGATTATGTGATTTTTGTTAAAGTGTCATGGCAACGATTCAAATACTTGCATGCTTCTGTACACTTCCTAAGGTAAAATTATACGAACGTATTTCGTACTTAATATTCTCCGCTTGCTAACAGTTACAAATATGAATATGTTACGAAAATGCGATCTTATATCTAAAATTTTCTTTTCTCTTATTCGTATTTTAAGCTACTGGATATTATATAATCATAAATATGAGTAATTTCAACAGCTGTCAAGTTATAAATACTGCCAGATATATATACAGTTGTACTTTAAAGTAAATGAGTCTCGTAGCTAACTACAATTTCAGGTTTTCACAGCGACGATTGCCCTAATGATGGAGGCAGCAAAGACCTCTAAAACGTCTGTTAACGTCTACCAGACTACGTGTCACAGCAACCCAGAAGACAGCCATCTTGAGTCGCGCAACATTTTCTAAAAGTTATTTATCTTCAGTAGCATTGTCTCATCAATGATGTTGTACGTCACGCCCTATAAGACGGGATCATATACTAAAACAGGATCACCATTTAATATGTTCGTTAAATAATAAAATCATTGAAACAATAAGTTTTAGTGATTCGTCAGCCCACAATTTTCTCTTACTAAAAATGATTAATTATTCATAAAAATACGGTTTATGAATTTATTAATCTAGTGTACACAGTTATTGTTAAGCGATCCCTGACATCGTGAAATGTCGTCGTCCATGCCATAGTTTCTGTTCTGTTTTCATTTATATTTACTGAATGGAAGTAACGATACCAGTTTTCCGCTCTTACAGAAATAAACACAGTAATTTAATATTAGGAAGTGGCCAGTGTGATTCATGCTACGGCCTGAGAGGCCAATTTCACTTTAGTCTTAGACTTAGAAATAGACTTAGAAAATATAAGGCAAGTTTAGTTTAAATAAGCTCTTAAATTGTGGCCCACAGATCCAAAAAGCACGCCATATTAATACTCTTATGTGTTTCATGAAAGTTAGTAAAAATTTTGATTCTGTGGAAGATCAGTGTTTTCTAAACCTATTTTCACGATGTTTGAAACCTCATAGGCCTTGATGTTTATTTATTACGGATGCACCTAATATCGGTCCATGTTAAGTGGTTCCCGTATCATCACGGTACGGCGCGTTCTCAGGTAGCGGATGGAGGAGACGACCTCCAGATACGGAGGGTAGCTGTGAATATATTGAATAAGTAGTCTAGGACAGCCTAGAAGGGATGGTCTTCCAGCTAGAGGCTTTAAATTTATCAAAACATTTTAGCTGAAAATTTCTTCATGTTACGGAATGTTACAAAGGGCACTGATATTTTAGTTTTAGTAAACACGGTAATCCAACTTCGGGTTTCAAAGAGATGCAAAATTTGCGAAGAATGATTCTGCTGCGTTGAGGTACGAATTGTCGTTACAAATGCAATAAAGTTATAGACATAACAGCATTTAATCAACTTGCTTTTCCTTCTGCGGTTTGAGATTCTCACGGTGGGGATTATGAAGGTGGCTTTCTTCTGGGTTGTTGTACTGTGTAGTCTAGTGAAAATTTACCGACATCTTAGAGATGCTTGCTGCCTCCATCATCAGGGTCCTTATGGTGGCGCAGGAACCAGAAGACAGCCAGAATTAGTCTTTTGCACGGAAAATTTCAATTTCAGTTTCATGCAATATGTAGCGTACTCTGTACCGATGCGAAACGATGTAAAGTTGCTACATAAATTTTAGTGTTTGTCCTCAATGGGAGATTTAGTCAAAGTCTTTCCCGTAGTATTGGAATTGAAACATACGGGAAAACAAACCTACACTCTCTCAGTTACATGCATTTATTTAACGTAATTTAAACAACGAATTTACAGGTAATTGCTGCTGTTGATCTGACAGTCAAATAAATACCCTGTGGGTGTTTTGACTTCTCTAGCAGGTTGTACAAATGGTTACCACTGCTCATTAATTAAAGCTTTCACAATTCAGTCGAATTTAAAAGTTTTAAGAGGTCGATACAGTTACCAATAATTCTGCTAATATTCCTTGAACTCATCATTTTATTCCGGTGAGATTTATTACAGAAACAATTTTACTTATCACTTTCCTTTAAACCAGTGATAAGATTGACACAGCCTTTATTTTAGCAAATATTAGATATTATCTTCAGGACAATTTCATTTTTCACATTAACAAAAAATTAAATTTTGGATAATGTGAAATAACTTTGTACAGAATACTTAAACAGTTATTCCACTCCATGCATTACACTTATGAATATAACCGAGTTTGCACATATAAGGAGAAAAATATTAAAATATGGTGCGTAAACTGACAGAATGTTTTTTTCTAAAAAAATTACAACATGGGAGACAGAATTAAATAAATTTATATGCATCCAAGTTCAATAAATAATGCATGTGCATGTGTAGATAAATTTACATTTATTAATGTCGTTTCAAGAGAAAAGATGGTTTGAAGCATTTTACCCGCCAGTACAAAGCTTGTAATTTTTATTTATAGCTGATTCAGATTGTTATTTAAAAGCTAGTCTTTCTACATATACCGCAAGACCGAGATATTTAAATTGTAGTGCTGCTATAGAATTTGACGTAGATACGCTGTTATGTGCATAGAGTATGTAGAAGACCGTCTTCTGAATTTTTGTGCCTTTTAGTATATTGGCTGCTGAAGATGGAGACAGCATATTCCTCCGAAATGTTGGTATACAGCTAAACGACTACACAGTTGAACAGTCAAGAACACCGCCATCTGTACTGCAAGTTTCTCCTTACATACTAATAGCGTCTCAAACGTATAGTAGGGCTCAGTGGGGTTTACGTATTATTGCGTTTATTGTACGATGATCAAAGCACACTAATACTCATGCTACAAGGTCTTACATTAAAGTCGATTTTTTTTGTGGGTTGTGCTTCACAAAATACCGTCAACTGGACTCAACAACGAATAGTTCCAAAAGTCACACCCTTCATTTAGTGCTCCCGCTCATCCCTGGGTCTGCCTCACAGGTTACGCATTTGAGTGTTCCGGAATAAACTCTATAATATTTCTTCCAATTATTCCCAGCTCTAAAGGGCTTTAAATCCGCCGTTACAAAGAGACTGTGTTCATATTCTTAAGTTATGCCGATTATAATTTCTTGTATCTTCTGACATGATATTTCGTAACAGTTTAATCTAGTAAACCTCATTGAATTAACACCAGTGGAATTAGGCGAAAAGTAAAAATCACAAAACTCCTCATTATGGAAAAGTTTTCGTGCTCTGTTACCTACTATTTCGTAAACCCACGTATTAGAAAATACTATTTGTTATGTGTATGCACAAGTTTTTTCGTGAACACTGATAAAAACAGATTCTTTTTTTCTCTATGAGCAACAAAACAGCTCAGATCGATAGTATGCAAAAGTTATTTGCTGTCGGATTCAGATGAATTCTTGGTTTATTTAAAGAAAATGTTTCAAATGGAGAAGAAATTTAGCATCAATGACGTGGGAATTTGGTCATGAATTTGAGGAACGTAATTCTTGACTGTTGTCTATATAATAAATATCTAAGAATAATTATTGGACTAAACTGGCCATTCAGAAGTTAAAAAAATATAATCTAGTGCAAGGGAAATAGGAAATATAGATCACCATATAACTGAACAGGCACTTGTAAACACGTAGGTCTACGACTCGAATTAAATATCCCATTAGTATATTTGTTTCCTGTGTATCGCAATGAATAATTTAATATCATAATACATTCGGATTAACTTACACCTTGAATTTTATATTTTGCGTTTTAAATTGCTGCACGAAGCTCTGTTTTGCATTTAATGTTATAAAATATTCTTCATAAACGTTTAGATAATGTGATTCTTTTGGCTTTCACATTTAATTTCTTAGAATAAAATGTGACGTCTGTTATAATATGTGACACCACTCCTTCGGAATCCTGAAGTTCCTTGTATAAACTTAGAGTGCTCAAAATCTGTTTACTTTTATTGAACCTCGAGAGTAGTCGTTCTCCATTCTGTTGTACTGGACAGTCAGGTTTTAAAACGCACAGTTGCTTTCCGTGAATAAAGTAAATACACAGAGAGGGCAGCAGTAGTATAGAATTTCACTGAAGCTGGCTTTGTTATTTGATTTGCTTTGTACAATTACTGTTTGTGGCCTGGAAATGTGAGAGCATTGTGTTTTGTCCCTACAAATCATGGATGTCAGACGCGGAAAGCCGCGTGTTAGTTTAAACTGTCTGCGGTAAATCAATAAAACTTTCCTTCAACATGAAATACGAATCATAATTTTAATGCATGAAAGTCATTAATGACCAGCAGAGTGCCCGCAAAATTACCTCGGGGAATTGCTTACAGCGCCTTTCTATGTTGTGCTGTACTGTATATAAAGTGGCCTTGCGATGAGCCGATCACTCATCGAACAAGATCTACCAAATGTCTAAACAGATTAAGAAACGTCTGATATGTGAAGAGCCTTAGGTTCCTCAATAAATTTAGAGTAATGAGAAGATGATCTTTCTAAACGAAACTATGAATATCACGGAAAAAATGTCATTCTCAAACCAAAGAAAGTTTGATTTACAGAAACAATGATTTTTCAGGTTTTTACATATTCTTTCTGTATGAATATGAACAGCAGATGGGCTCCCTCTTCCCCCTCAGGGCAAGTCATCCTGATTTTTTGAATTCTTAAATACATTACACAGGAAAAAGAAATGCCAAAAGTAATTAAATCTTTACGTCATAGTTTCATCTATAGAAATACGTTTGAATGATAATTTATATTTAGTCTTTCAAGGATTATTCTTAATATAAAGAACACTATAATTAATTATGTAAGCGGTGTGCCTTCTTATGAAGAAATGAAGAAAAAGGAACACTTTTATAAAGATATTAATGAGACTCGAGGGTAAGTATTCTTTTATTTAAATATTATACTGAACTGCGAACCGGTTGAGTGCCTATAGGCTTCCATTTTAGCCTCTGAATGAAGTAATAAACTTCCCGCAATGCAAATCGTAAGGTCAAAAATCCCTTAGCGACAACATAACAGACACATACAGTTCTATATCTATTATTCTACAACGTTCAAATCTCTTAGCAGCGTTCCCATGACAACTGTTATAACAAGAGTTCAGAAAAACAGATTTCTGTGACAAAATTTTATATTTATGTAGGCCTATGTCATCGAAACTGGTAGGTGTGGAGGAAATTTTCGCTGACCAAGCGTTTGAACACCACACGGTATTTGAACCGTCTGATTCAACATTGGATGGATCAAAATTTCACCCACCTCAAGTTCTTATGTGATTCGTCTGATTGTCCTCAAACAGTTACTGCATTTCCGAACATCTTTAATAGTATTGTACCAACATCGATTAAATCGACGGTAAAACCAAAAGGATGCATGAAGTGTCAAGAGATATCAAATACATTTCACGTATCTTAAACACACTGCATATTGCTACACGTAAAAGCTCACAAGTAGCAACGAAAAACTACGTGTCTTCCAGAATTATTAAAATATTCGAAGAATCATACAAAAATTGAAAATAATTCTACAACCAATATTGATATACACAGCTGGAGTTCGTAATTCCGTCAAATTGCTCGTTAATGTAATATTTGAACATAACTCTTATAAATTATAAAGCTTAATTTGCCAGTGGTGTTTAATATTCGCTATTTACTCTAATATTTATTCGAAACACAAATATATTCAGTGGGCAAAAGCAAGAATTACTGATTTATACTAGGTGATGCATATAGATGTCGCTGCGCTGTGTCAGTTATAATTATAATAATAATAACATTAATAATGAAAATAAATAAAAAAAATTTGGAAGATAATGGTGCCTAGCCACAAAACCAAACACTTTCCGACGACCTACCTTTACCAATTTGACGAGCGTACATTCCTGTAAACTTCGAAAACTAAATTATCCCCCGCAAAAAATTTAGTATCTCTCACTGTTCCTTTGATTTTCGCCATGTATTTTTCATTGTATATAATATCTTCTAATTTGAACAATAAAATGAATTCTGTCAATTTTAATCCTCAAAATTGTATTCAGGTTATCAACAAAATTATACATCACACGAAATAAAAACACTAGTTCGGTAAATACAGGCCTGCTAATTCCACAGATCAGACTTATTGTCACTGGGAAGATTCACATCGCTCAGCAGGCAAAGAAAGTCTTCTCCTTTTATGGAATCAAACGGTTACTTTGTTGACAAGAGCCACCACTGAACATTTTCCATCACCAGACAAACCCAGTCCACACCCTTATATTTTATGATCTATTTTAATAATATTCCTCCATTTACGCCTAAGCCTCATAAATTATCTCTTTCATAAAGTTTATCAACCAAAGTACTGAATGCCTCATTTGTCCAGCCCATACGTCTTACATGCTTGGCCCTTGTTATTCTCCTTGATCTAACCATCATCATAATATTGCAAATCCAGTATAACATTGACACAAATAAAACTTATTTATAACAGTATCAAGAAAACGATGATCAATTTAATGTAGTGCATTTAGGCCAAGTTCCTCTCTTCCTCGCTAGATATCAATTACGTCTTTGTTAGTTCCTAGAACTTCAGCATAAACATTAGGAAATTTCAAAGAGCTTTCCTCTAATTTATTTATGTATTTGTAAAATTATCATTATATTTGTGAAATATTTGGCAAAGCGTATTAATTATGGAGATTTTCTGTATGTAATTTTTCCCAGTCTCCTGGTATTTTCTCTCTTTTAAATCCAAGTATTTCCCTCAGAACACATCCTGTTTTCAGACACCCTTAATCTTTTCTCTTTAGAGCAACAGACCATGTTTAAAATGCACACAAAAAAGTTGAAACTATAATTTTAGATTTGTTAATGTTCTCGTTAATGGCAGTGCAGACGGAAATTATACTGTAAGGTGCTGTGAAAGAATTTTCATGTTCTGTTTATAGTCACAAAACAGGTGTTTAATAGGCTAAATCCAAAATCTTCAGAAACGTAGCCCCAACAGACTTAAGTAAAATATGACCTGAAATGAGGAACGGGAATGTTGCATTTCACGGAATTCCACACGACTTAGTCATACGTCACAGGAGGGCTACGATAAATACAATCGTGGGCTGCATGAACTTAGAGGTCGGGAGATCAAATCTCGATAACGCCTGTGTACATTTTCCTGCATTATGTAAAACCCAAATAAAGGAGTTCTTAATAGTGTCAAACTGCATAATTTTGCCATTCAGTTTACTTCAGTTCCACTTTTAAACACTGGTAAAACATGGTGGTTCCAAAATTCTTCATGTTATATCTCTTCGTCTTGACACTGAATATTAGCTTTAGGTTAGTACATAGTTTTGAAAAATGCATCTAAAAGAGATTCGAAATTTAATAAGTGGGACCAAAAACGTGGAGAAGGAAGAGGTTGGAGGAGAAAGTTCAACATTTCCAATGCAAAGTGGCGCAGGAACCTCCTTTCCTTCATCCTCGTTTACACAGCAAATGCATAAAATGTATACTAGATACAAATATACAGCGATTCAAGAAGAGAAAAGCGAGCGAGAGAGAGAGAGAGACAGAGAAATAGACCTGGAATGTAAATAAAGTGAAATAACAATAACACACATACACGCTGAAATACTCCCTCAGTTTACATTCACAAGATGGGAGGGAGAGGATAAACTGAATTTTTCAGCAGTCGAAAATGTACTAAAACAATGCCAGAGAGCAAAGGGGTGGGAATGTGAGTTATATTTGCTCTGAGTAAATGTTTGTTTTCATACATCAAGAGATATACAACATATGTACAGTTCAGACCTCCAGATATGAGTTCAGGAAGATATTTATAAGTCTGCAAGTTTCTTGAAACCCGTAATTCATAATTTTCCTGCGAACGTAGTTGGTCAGACGCTATCATTCATGGCCACCAACATCACGTTTAGGTTACAAAATTAACTTGCGAAACGGTTTGATTGCTTTCGCAAATGTATTTATTTCTATAAAAACATAAATACTTATTTTCCCCAAAAAAACCTTTTTGCTTTCAGACTCGCTGGACTGAGTGCGGGCTAGGTCATGAAAAATATCATTCTATAGTAGTCTACAAGTTACATCAATTCATAGTGCTGAAAAAACAGAACTGAGGTTTTTAGTAATCGCCCTCATTCTCCGTACCTTAAAATGGGTTACATTTGTGAAGTCTCCGCAACAGAGCATTATACTTCCTGAGAAGTCAACAGTCGCTATGGTAGTCAACAAATTCCCTAGACCTTTACTGAATCTAATTTATAATCTCAAAAATTAATTCTTTAAGGTTAACATTAATGTTATAATACTGCCTACATTGACTTTGAAATAACAGATGTACATACATTCACAAGCCATGTAACGCAGAAAATGCATAAAAAGGCCGAAACAGTCTTTTCGCTGTAACATTTTCGGCTAACTGTAACTCACAATGTAAATACTAAGTTTCATGAAAATTAGAGAAATGGTTTAAAACATTTTAATGTTCGCAGATACGTGGACAGACAGACACACACATATATGCAAGTTATACCTTAAGCTTGGGAATTCTTTTAAAATAAACAAATTCGGCTACATTACCTGCTGGCTATTAAGGGGTAGATTTAATTCCAGGAAATAGAGCGAAGCCAAGCATTATGCATCAAAATTAAGACTCCGTATTCTTACAAAAATAAACTATGGTTGTGTATCAGATTTATTACAGGTTTCCTTTCACCTTAGCGTCACGAAAGGTCACCTGTTGATTTTGAATTGCAGAACACCTTTATTCATTCTCCCCTTGGAAGGAAACATTTTCCTGGTTACTAAATTATTCAGTCCCTTTTCATGGTTGCGGTCTACAAATTTCATTTTTTTTTATTATTCTAATTAACGAAACTGTTTACTTCTTTCTTATGACAAAGATTTTCTTTAGCGGACAAGTTGGTGTAATGGTGACGTGAATTAAATATATTGGTCTTGAGAGTAACTGTTTTTGAATACAAACCTACTGTCGCAAAGATATCACAATGCACGTAAAAGATATTATTCTCCTTACATTTTGTTGGACATCAACCAAATCAAGAGATGTTTCAAAGATGCTGATCTCAGTGACATTTGTAATTCATATAAGGAAAATTTTCTCGTATTAACATCAATTGTGTTTGTTAATGTGATATAAACTGAATATGAGGTTATATGTAAAGTAGGGTTAAAACTAAAGATCCACAATGCAATTAAATTAATTAGATTACTTTCAGATCGGTCTACCAGTATCAAATCTCCTCATGATAAAGTCAGAAGGCAAGGATGTGAAATACGCAAGCAAATATTACGCGGCTATTTAATTTATGGTTGTGTCGAAATAGCGTAAATTTCTTCACAAAACCGTATATAAGATATTGTAGGTGCGTCATATTGTGATTTATTTAAATAGTATTAAAAATATATTAAAATTGGCCGTCAATCACAATCACAAGGATGAGAAAACGATAAGAAAAAATGAAAACTAAAAATCATTAAAAAATCAGGAAAATTCAGTAATTCTGTTAAAAAGTTTATAACATAACACCTGATGATGGCACTATTGATAGCCGAAACATGTCGTAAATGTTCCACATGTAAATCGAGTACTCGATAAGGAACGAAAAATGATATTTTAATCTTTAATTATCTTATATTGTGATTGACGGCCAATTTTAATATATTTTTAATACTATTAAAACCGTATATATTGAAGAGCTTTGTGAATTATTTCAAATGAATGAAAAGAAAATTAATAAGTAGAACAATTACTTAACAAAATACAATCTTCGACATTGCAAAATATTTATATTCCCATACTACTGGATTGTTATGCCTACTCATACCCTACAGTCGAAGAACCAGAGGTAATACGGGAACTGATTGTTCAATAAGTCGATGTTAGTATTGTGGTTTCTGACACTGTATGAATTTGTAGGGATTTTAAAACCTTGTAAAACCGTGCAGTGTATTGATATATATTATAGAGGTTTATCAACGTTTTGGAGGAATATACTGCCTCCGTCTTCCGGTCAGAACAATTGGTTCACCACCGCAAGAACCTCAAGTCTCGCGTGACTGTTCAACATATTTATGTAACTATAGGCCTTTTCCCTACCGCCACCGTAATGGTAGACTGAACTGGCTTATAAGTTATAATAGAGAGCTTCAATAAAGGCCGTAGTGAAACTCCGTGAATAAATCGAAATGACCAGGCTAATTTATATAGGTGATTTAGAGTTTCATTATGTTGCACAAATGGAAGTATTAATTATAGTATATATGTATATATATATATATATATATATATATATAATATAGAATGTGTGACTGATTAAGTGCGCAGCAACAACTACGTGGCAGAATGTTATTCTGTATAAGTTTGCTACAATTAAGCAGTATTTAGAAGTACTTATAAAGAGGATTAAGGCAAAGAATATAATGAAAGGAACAAAAAAATCCCAGTTAAATTTTAATCGGTCTTTTCAACTAGGAGACTATTAAATATATTTGGACTGTGAATCTGAATCCCTTAGCGCGACTTCAAGCTGGCTCAGTTGATTTCTCCCTGTTTATGAGAGTGATGATAAATGAATATGGGACGTTTCTAGATGATGATTGACGGGAGAAACACAAGCCTTCGAATAAAGAAAATCTGCTTCAATGTCACTAGGTTCACTGCAATGCAATGGAACTGAACCTGTGCCTCCACGGTAAAATGCAGCCGACTAACCTAACCTTAAGCTTGAAAAGATGTATGTTAAAGCAGTAGAATGCAGTAGACCATGCAAATTCTTCAAGATACTGATAGTTTTCCGAAATTTGTGACAGTGCTGTAATAACCAGAAGGAAGGACCAACACCCAGAATAAATCTCTATTTACTGAGACAGACAGACAGTGTAAGAGAGATAAAGACAAAAACGCAAACTTTTCGAAAAATTTCCCTTGTGTTTGGTGACAAGGAACATCAAACGAGTCTCGTGTGATGTTTAATTTTACCTCAGTTTCTGTCATTTCCTGCAGGAAGCCCAAGTTCTGACAAGCGCAATGGAAAGTTGTAAACTTGACACTAAATGCAGCAAGGGAAAGTACCGTAGGATGCACAAAACGAACAGGGTTCTCTCAGCTCGAGGATATTTGAAGGAAGTATGTAAACGTCAAACAAACGCACCTCAGAGCAAAAGTGTTCACTCCTTCAGCATATTTGAACAAACTCGTAACTGCTACCGACCAATGGGTTCTCATATTCTTGATCTAAAAATAAATCAATAATATTAATTGCTTTATTACTACCTACATGGGCGAGTCTCATTAAATACGCCTTCGCTAAGCTGAAGACAAGAGGCCTCTGGTGCCAGTTTAACATAAAATGCAGCTTGTTACTTTTTAAAGTTTTACGCGTTTTTCTTATAACAGACGAATCGCAGGCACGTAACCCCCTTGTATAACGAGAGTAATCTCTGCTGTTAAAGCTACAAAGATAATATACAACCAAAAGATGTGTGAAGATAATCATGAATGATAAGTAAATGAGGGTACTGACGCGGTACTGGCTTATTTTAAGGCATTATCCCAGTATTGAGTTTAACACGAAGAGAATTAAAAGAGTCTCTAAATGAAACCACAGGCAAGACAGATGAAATTATATAAGAGATTCTTACCCCGTGAATGTAGGTCTACAGCAAACTAATGTGAACGTCAGTATTAAACATAGAAACACTGGTTTTCTTGAAAGTGCTCTCACATTGCATATTATCATAGGCAGTCCCTGAAGATATTTTTGAGAAGGATATTTGGATCTAAGAGAGAAGATGGGACATGGAGAAAACTGCATAATAATGAGCTTAAAATTTGTACTCCTCCCCCAGTATTGTCAAGGTGATTAAGTCAAGAAGAATGAGATGGGTGGGGCATGTAGCGCGCATGGATGGGGCAAGAGGTGTGCACCGGGTATTGGTTGGGAAGCCTGAGGGGAAGAGATCGCTGGGGAGACCTAGACGTAGATGGGAGGATAATATCAAGCGGGATCTATGGGAAATAGGAGTTGAAGGAGACGGGATTTTGTTGACCTAGGACAGGGTCCGGTGGAGGGATTTGGTTAATTTGGTGATGGACCTTTGGTTTCCGTAAGTCATCTAGTTAGCCATTGAATATAACAAGCTCTTTTAATTGACTCAGGATATGATATAATTGTAGGCTTCTTTTGTTAAAAGCTGAGATAAACTTCCGGGTTTTGTTAAGAGTAAGAAATTCCTTTTAGAGAATGTGCTAAGAAGGCAAAGAAAAATGATAGTAAACGGAAGAAATGCGTGTGTTAAAGGAATTATTTAAAGGAACTACTTCTAATTCTCTTCGTGCACCCAATGTAATTTCTTACGTTTTGCTGTAAACAATTATACATTTACAAAGACAAACGCCTACATTTGTACCGGCTACCACGAGGGTGAGAAATTAAGCAAAATAAATTGTAAGAGTTTTAATGAGCAATAAGGACAATTCATTACAACCATTTAATTAAATATCCCTACAAGAGTCTTGCTCACTTCCGCTAATGGAGATTCCAACAGAGAAACAAATCCACTCAATCTATAATTGAGCGAATGTATACTTAAACAAGATTTAAATAACGTGAGCTGCTCTTCAGTAGTTTCAACTCTCCTTCGTGACACGCAGTGAAATATCCATTATCATGACTTAGTTAATTCGTGTGCTAAACTTCACTTATATAAAATCCCTTTCGTGGTATTATTTTGATTATGGATATTTGTGAAATTTATCAAACTGCATCAGATTCTGCTTAAAATGTAATAGATCCCGTGTTCGAATCTCAACCAGAAATCCAATTATTCTTATCGTGAATTTTTACACCTACATTCATTCTCGCTTGTAAAATAATGGAACAGTTGACCTTTTAAAAATAAATTTTACAGATATTTACACTGAGGTTTTCCTTTCTGGCTACAAGTTTTGAGGAGATCTTCCTACAGGAATAAAACACATTTTTGAAGCTCATGATCCTAGCCTTGATATAAATAGCTCGTAACGTTATGCAGTCATGTGCATACGATCAGGGTTTTTACTCCATTTTTCTTTGTCCCGAGTTTAAATTGCAGTCAGTAATCATGACGGTCTGAAAATTCTAGTGAGTTTGCTAGGTTTCTTTAGGAAACTGCAGGGTTCAAATTTACAATTAAGAACCATTCCACCATTCCATTTCATGTACAATACATGAAAACCAAATATATGCTTCTGAAAATAGTAATTATAATGTAACCCATGTTTCACGTAGTCTGTCGTGCTGAATGTGAGAATGACAACAAATGCACCGTTGAACTCTGCTTAATGTGCTGTTACATCGCACATCCAGAGACAGCGCTTCTGGTCGTCCGTATTACGCTGTAAAGGTAGGACAAGAAATGTAATTTAGAAACAGCTGTACTGATAAAAAGTACATAAAGAGAAATGTCATAACATGAACTTCTCATCAAGTGTTAGATGGTAAAATTAATGAGGATGAGATGAACGGAACTTGTAACACGCAGAGGCAGTCGATAAATGCACAACCTATACGATGTAGCCTGAAAGATTGAAAGAAAGTTGTTCTTATTAGACAAAGGTCAAAATTTAGGAATAATATTAAGAGGAATTTTACGGGAACAGCTTTTAAGAGCGTTGAATAGATTCATTTGGTTGAGGATAGGCTGAAGTTAAGGGGATGTGATTATGAATTCGATAATCGCAACTTCTTGTTCTAAAAAACTAGTAGCAGAGTTCAAAACCGTTTTAGTAACTACAAGTGTCTCAAGATGGACTCATTTTTGGAATTAGTTCGTTAATTACTTTTTTATAACATTGCCATTTTTGACGAAAGACAAATTAATATTAGAAATTTATATATTAACTTACATTCCTTGTACTGACGTGCGTCGAATCTAACTTGGGAAACTGCATACACAATTTTCAAGTGCTGTCACAAAAACAAGTGTCAAAACCAGGAAATATTGTCTCTAGACAGGTTTCTTGTGTAATTCCGTAGTGTCATTAAGCTTATAGTACCCTTACGACTTTCATTGTAGAAAACTGTTGGTATACACATGTTGAAACTGCAAATAATTTTATCTCTTGCATATTTATCGGTAGTTTTGATTACTCTGAATTAGATTAAATATTTATGGAAGCATTTATAAAATGAAATTGCAAATGTAACCGAATAATTTTTCTTATTTTACTAGAAAATAAAACCCGAAAAGTAGCTGTAAAGCTCCATTTACTGCATGAAAATTGAGGGTGTGGCACTTACGAGTGACATTTCGTATCTAATCCTCCGCGGTCACGTTTTCAATTAACAATTTCATTACCAAAATTAACAATAATTGTCTGAAAGCAAGAGCTATTCCTAAAAATAAATGATTTTTTAAAACATATAAACACAGTGACAGTAGTTCGAAAGGGCACAATCCTCTTGTGTTCATCTCAATTTATATTAAAATTCCTTTTACAGGTTTCAGATGTACCTTGCAGTATATTTTCGTCGAAAATCTCCATCCCATAAACTTTTTCCACAAGGGAATCGAACAGTGTACCTCACACAAACTTATATTTAAAAAGAAAATTCCACCTTCCGAGGTCATCTGAATATTGAGTAGTAAAGAAAAACATAAAACTTTAGGATCATGAGTTTTCTTATTGGTTTTCAAAAATTTCCAGTAGTGCGGTAACCTCGCACATCTCTGGTTTACTTTAAGTCTCTATGGAAAGGAAAAGAAAATTGTGTATGTATTCCAAACATGTCAGAAACTTGCATTGTGTGACGCTGTCACATTAAGAGGCCCCAACAATGTGAAGCAGAAGACAGGAATATTTTTGAACAAACTTAAACCTGTTTAGAAAACAAATTCTAGGCACGAATTTTAAACATAAGTTGATTTTAATTCTGTGACGTTTCACGACAAATATTATTTTTTGCAGAATACTTCAGTATCCATAATAAAATAATATTCCACAATAGCAAACCGTATTCTGTAAAATAAGACCAACAACCAATACTTCATTTACATTCAACCCATATTACATCAATTTACAATCACGTTTCTTTTTAGTTATGAGCTTTTTGCTTCTCTTTACTGTTTTGCATCCTTTGATAATAAAGAACGCCTTAATTCTCGCTCTTCCTAAATATTATGGTTATGGATGGAATGAATTACGAAATTCCTAGGGGAGATCAGAAACGCAACACTTTTTTCGAGTAACTTAACCAAAAAGACCACTTTTAAGAATTGTCTTTATATAATAATATAACAATAAAACATATTTCACCGAAATAACATGTGAGGATGTTATCTGTATGTAACTGTATAAGATTGTACATTCCAGCGATAGGCATTTTTAAAAATGTATTTCAACTTCGAGTCTTATAAAAACGCGAAATTATTCAAGCAAAACTTCCAAACGACTTATTCTCGCCTGCTTCGTCTCAGAATTCATTCTGAGACACTAAACCCCTTGGCACATGTTACAACTCAAGATATGGAGAATTGGGCTATCGGAAGATTTCTCTATTGCGTGACAACGCAGACTAAAGCGAGGAAAATCCTCGTACATCTGACGGGCTACTCAATTCCTGAACACACCTGTGCACACGGTAAACTCAGATCTGACTGAATATTTCGAAATTCTAACAACTGAGTTAAAAAAATCTTCATGAAGAAACATATTGCGGAAATTAATCTCCGAACATAAATAATTTGTTTTCGTTGGCTGCCGATTCCCGCCACATGTGGTATATTTGAGTATAAACTCATTTATCATTTTCCTGAATGTAATCATGTTTGTGGCATATTTAACCTAAGTAAGAGTTTTATTTCATTTCTTTTCAGATATTTGCATTAACTTTATGTAGCCTACGTATACTGGAAATAAATCAAAGGCGAGGTTGAATTGTAAGGTAGACTTCCACTCTCCCAAAAGACAGGAAATTTTAACTTGTATGGAAAAAGCTGTCTTAAGGCCAGAATCCACCTTTATCAAATTTCCGGCAGAGCTACTATTATTGCTATCCATCTGCGTTCGAAGGGTCGCCGTACGTTGATAGCAAGAGGAAGAGAGACGCATCGTGTCAAGGTCACACGACTGCTCATTCTGAAAAAACTTCCAGCGTCAACAGGATCAACGCCACCAATGCTTTTTATCCTGTAAATTTCACTTATATTAATGGCGTCAAATGCAAACGTAAAATTGTCACATGCTAAGAAATCATTAAACAGTGCAGCTGCATCGGTGCAGAAATAAAATTCATGCTGGTTTTTGTAAACATTAATGTTGAACGTACTGCCTTCATCTTCAGGGCTAAAAATTTAAACTTTTGTGTCTACCTCAAGCGTGCAACCCAGATTTTCAGCACTGACATCTTTACAGCCGAGAGAACTTCTAATCTCATACTGTGAAAGCGAATGTTTGTTGGCTGTGTGTGTCTTCTGTGGACATGCAAATCACAACATAATTAGTCCAGGAGAATAAAACGAACACATTTTGAACATGGTACAATGTATCGGCTTGGAGCGTTGAAGGGAAACAACGAAAATATGATGACCAATCGAAAATTCTGGAAGGGAAAACGGGCTTTAATTTGGAATGAAGGCAGTTCCGGACACATGTTTATTGGTAAATGCCAGGAGGAGGACGAAAAATCTATAATGTGTTTTATATTATCAATGGTAGCACCAAAATTACACTTCAAAAACAGAAAAGGAATTAGGACATTAGACAGAAATTGCTAATTTATTATATTACAAAGCTCCAGCTTACATAAATAAATGATGTTAATATTTTGAACAATAGGAAGATATATATTACAAGAGCGAGTTTTAAATTACAGTTCACTAACACTAAAATGGAATAATGTGAGATCACGAAATGCCTAATAGGACATGCCACTGATAGTGACGAGGATAAAAAATTTATATTTTAAAAGAATGAACGTAAATATTAAACTTTATTGAAGTCTAAACATAGCTCACTCAGCTCCAGCATAGTTTAGTGCCACAGTAAATCAGTCGAATAACGACTGGAATATCGCCCTACTGCAGTTATTTAAGCATGTAACTACAATATTCCTTTCTGGCTTAGGCGCTACCAAATCCATTAAGCAGGAAAAGGACTACGTTATATTGCTTGGACAATCGAATATTATCCATCGATTATTTGGCGTCATAATAAAGAAGTGACGTCGTAATGACACACTGAACAAATGGCTTTGCGACTAGGTTAGTATTTGCGTCACGCACAGGGATTTTTCATTTCTCATCGCGCCGAGCGTCCAGGTCAACCCCGAGTACACCGCGCCTTTTTTTATAGAGAACCGATTCCCACTGTACTAAAGACCCAAAGCGTGAAGGTGATTGCTCTTATCGATCTAATGCTTAGGAGAAAATGCGTGGAGCTCTACCTCATGTCCCTCCATTGCACTGAAGCAGAGTTAATTTAAGCAATATAAATGTTTTGTATTGATATTTATAAAATAATGATAATTTTCTACTAACGCAATTACATTTACCGAATTATACCAAACATGAAATATTACGTCATCTACGATGTTAACACCTTTGATTACATTCTGTATTAATAATTAATGTCCTATAATTTGAGAACATTAATTTTATTGTATTATTTTCAATAATTATATTCAATAACTAAATAATACTTCCATATATTTTCCTTTTAATAAAATGGTACTAAAAGAGAACTTTCTTTTGTAGATCATCCATCTAACACCAGTAATTGTTCATTTTCACACATAAAAGAAAATGACCTGGAAATGATAAAAATGGCTAATACTAAAATAGAAACGAAGAAGGGGGGTCTGATGATTGTAAAGAAAGGATGCAGGAATGGAAATGTGAAAGGGCTGTGTTTTGGATGGATTATTCTAGTCTGTAATAAAATTATAGTTAACAGAGCTAATTTAAAATTGCAAAATCAATTTAAAACCCAAAACTTCAATTATCATATACATGCAGGTTTCGGAAATATAAGTCACAGAGCGATATTGGGCCCATATACTCAACAGCAACCCAGAACACAGCCATATTCAAAGACCTCGATGTTAAAAGTAATAACAATGTAATTATAGATACTAACAATATGTATTAGCTGTTTCGACAACAGCGACTTCTTCAATAAATTACGAAATTTTGATTACTATCTTATGGGTTATTGTATAGTGTAGTCCTGCTTAAACTGCTGTAGTTTTTGCGTTGTGTATCATTACAGGACACGAGTAAAAGAATGTGTAAAAAGAGTTTATTTCGTTTGAGTTTACTTGAATAATTACTAATGAAGCAGAAAAACCCCGCAGTTTGTTACTAAATGCTCTGAAATGCTAGTGAATTATTTATTTAATGTATATAATTGTATATACATATATCAATACTACATCTGAAAACAAAACAAGGATTTCAGGCTGAAACCAATGCAGTAGTTTTCTTAAAGAAATGGCGAAGTTGTGAAACAACTAGACTTGTCAGCACTGAGTCCTATCAACAATTGTTCTTGCTACTGAAGCCTCATATTTAATTGCACAAAGAGTAAGTAAACGTTAAAAACCGCACACAAAAGCAGAGCTGTAGAAATTGTAAGTATTCTAATAGGAAGCGATTCTTTAATTAAATTATGGCCACCATCGTTGTTAAATGACACAACCAGACAAAGAATTCAAGATATGTCAAAAAACGTTTCATTATAAATTCATTATGAAATCAAAAAGCTTTCAAAATACTTCGTTCAGCATACACGTGATGAGTCAATAGACGTTGCAAATTACTTCTGTGTCTTAATTACATCAAGTGTGCATAGAATTTTGTTATATACACAAGGGTTCTTTTATTTTTCAAAGGTTTGGAAACTACAATAGATATTTTTAAAAAGTTCTGTACCGAAGTGAATAAAAAGAACTTCTGTTGTATGCAGATCTGGGTTTCCAAATTTTGTTAAAGCATTTACCTCCAAGTGCCAAATTTCAGCCACCGTTCGGTCACATGACAACATTAATTACTTTAAAATAAGTTCAATTCATGGATACCAAAAGATAAAAGGAAGTCAAAGGCCTACAGGTTTGTAATTATTTCTGTTCGCCTTGAAGAGAAAATTGGTAGGCGTCTGAAGGAATGCTTGCTTCCACAATAAAAATACGCTCAGTTTTGAAGAAGAGTTTTCAATACATATATCAGATACATCATACAAACTTCTAATTTCGTTCAAATGATCCTTTACTATAGACATTGTTCATCCACAATAAAAGTTAAACGAGACAAATTTATTGAAAATATAAATAGCACAATCGTCAGAGGGTCCTAGGTTCAAATCACGGTGACGCTATGATTCTATAACTTGAAGAACTGCGCCTAGAAGAAAATTGTCTGTTTCAGTTAGGAAATTTAAAGTATTGATAATGACGATTTCTGTTGCTAGGTAACTGAGGAAGATAGAATAACTGCACAAGGCAAAATATCTTTGGTTCGGCGAGAAGAACGCAGGAAGAGCCATCACAATTCCAAAAAATATGTTCTGAGTTTGAGTCACGGTAAAGATTGTTTCTTTAGTACCGGGAACCAAACATGATAGGAGAGAGGTGCCAAGACCAAAGTCGTATGTTTCGGCTGGAAAATTACATAAACAAAGACGAAAGCCACCCAAAACTGTTCTGGGTTAGATTCCTGGTATATATATATATATATATATATATATATATATATATATATATTTAGTCAGTATAGTGACTAGGTACGGGCTTGACGGCCGGGTTTCGATCCCCGACGGGAGCAGAGGATTTTTCCTCTAGCCTCTGCGTCCAGACCGGCTCTGGGGCCCACCCAGCCTCCTCTACAATGAGTACCGGGGTAAAGCCGGCCGGGGCGCTACGCTGACCACTCACCCCCATTTAGTGCCGATGTCAAGAATGAGTAGGAGCTATACCTCCACTCCCCCGAAGCGCCTACATGGCGTATAGTGGGACAGCTTTACATTTTTAGCTTTTTTATACCTGAAGAAAACTTAAAGTTCAACATTTTAGGAAGCGCATAATAAAAGCAGCAATTTTACACAATGTGTAAAACTGAAACTCTATACTGATTCTCAGAATACAATCAAGGATGAGTACCTTCTGATTACCCACTTGAATTTAAACGTTTTTAATTTCCTGTTAAATGTGGTTTCTGTGGTAAAGTTCATTGCCAAAATATAAAGAAGTATAAAGTGAATTATTAGAGAAATATTTTTCACAAATGTTGTCTAATTAAAATTTATTACAGCGAAAGTCATGTATGTATGTATATATATACTAACACAGATAGGAAAAAAATATGTTTTTTATTGGATTTTCCAGACTAAAACGTACTTGTTTACAAGAATAATATTTTTTTTATTTTAAGCAATACATTTATATATATAAATGTATATAAATTTTAAACTATATTTTCTGTCTGTACAGATTCTAAAAATCTGTTTTCATATATGAAACCAACAGATAAATAGAAGATGTACCTAATCCATGGAAGAAGAAATGGTCTCAAGTACTGTTTACAATCGAACAGAAGGAATGGATAAATCGTGACAAATATAATTAAAAATAATTGCTGTAGATGATACGCTAAAGGCAATTGGCTTTAAGTTTAAGGATAATAAATTCTTTATGTGACATTCAACAATATGTATGGAATAACCAGGCCTAAACAAGATTTAAAGCAATAACTATATTTAAAAAGTGAAGAGATTTTCTAATTAACCTCCAGTAACAATGTCGGCACTCCACTGTAGTACTATTATCATTTGTTCCTTAACGTTCACTGCTGTGGTAAGCGTAGTTCTTAAAATTGCGAGAGTTGCATTTTTTTGTCGAGGGAACGTTCTACTCTTCATTCATACTCACCACATTTGAATTTGATTATAATAACTGTTTTATACCACAACGAAAACAAAAATTTAGAGCATGTATGGGCAATGTTTAATTTTGGCTTCACCAAAAGTAGTCTGTTTTAAATAAAACGTAATTTATTTGGCAGCTTTTTCTGTAATTATAACACTAAATCTATTAGCGAACAGCGCATATCTTTCTGATTTAAAACATGTTTAAAGATTAACGTAAAGACATAATGTTAATGTCACAGCGAAATACGTAACGTATTAAGATATTCAAAGACAAGTTGCCTGTTGTCTTACTCCTGTATTACTCCATTCTCTGCGATTCCGTTACGTCTGTTTTGCAGTGAAGTACTGTTAATATATAAATGAACGAGTAACATATTGCGTCATACTTACGGTGAAACCTGGTGCTCCGATCTACTTGTTGACATTCGAGTTGTGTAGACTCAAATGGCGCACTGTATTAAAGTAGACTTCAGCAACAAGGAACATCACACAAGGATCAGTCTTGGTTTAGGCTTAAAATTGTATTTGTGAACTGTCACTTATTTTTCTTCACATAACACCAGAGATGCTCTTCAAAAAGGCAATCCTAAATACAGAGGCACAACTTTAAAAATATTACGCTGGTTAATCTTTAAGTCGAATGCCAATATTCCAATTACGAGTGTCTCTTCATATCACTTTATAATTAGATGACTCGTTACAACTTAAAACACTGAAGTCATTTACCTCATAAGAATCAGTACCACAGTAATTAAAATTATATAGAAGTTTCAGAAACGAGAATAAGAATAACAGCCTTCACTCGCAGACACTTAACTTTGAAATCTCTCCTTATAATATTTACATTCACCTAATGCACACAGTTTACTTTGAGAGTACCAAGAGAGATTTGTAACGTACATCTGCTCACCTTGTATATATATAACTGACAACCCGTCTCATTTGACTGTCTAAAGATCACAGATACACACTGGCGTCGAGAATTTTCTACTAAAGACAATGCCGCATACCACGTGAAGAACAGAATAACTGTTAACGATCGAAATGCGTCAAAAACAAGTTATAGTATAAGAAATAAAATTTTCGTCTTTTACTATAGAGAATTTATTAAACAGAAATTGTTCTATTACTCAAAACCAAGGACAAGCAACATCCTTCGACAGAAGCAGTGGTGGAAAAGGAAAGTGTGGCCAAATGAAAGACAAAAAATTAAACTGAACTGCGCATGGAGTCATATTTGATCACAGCAATAATATTTTGTAACACTGCAGTGAATGTTTGTCGAATCAAATCAAAAATCCATATATTATAGTTTTTTATTAATTACAATTCAATAAAATAATCCATTAATGCAAAGTTCTTCCCAATTATATGAGGTATGCTCAAAAAGTACTTCTGTCTTTATGCGAAGTAGTAATTAAAATTGCTGAACGTAAATTAAAATTTAACACTTCTGCAATTTTTTGTAAACCTCTTCTATAACAGATTTAATTAAAATCGGTTTGTATATTTTCAAGTGATTCACGTGTGTGGAGGAAGATGATCACGCTGTACGTCACATCAGATGAACATTAACTCAACTCTGTTCTGTTTTCATCATCGCCCTGATGATGGAGGCAGCAAGGACCTTTGAAACGTCGGTAATCTTCTACCTGACTACACGGTGTAACAACCTAGAGGGCAGCGATCTTCGAAGGACGATAAATTAAAGAAAATAGGTAGTATATGAGTTTAAAATGTTAGTTAAATACATTTGTAGTTTAAAGCTCATTTAACGTATTACCACTTTCTTTCCATCAATAGGCTTATCACTAAGAAATCCTACGATTATATCACGAATTTAGAAAGCATCAGAGAACGCAACGCTCAAAATATTATAAACCTAGAGAACTACATCAAGGCAAGTAGGTAGTTTCACACTCCGGCCGACTTATACCTGAAGAAATATCTCATGTTATTATTTGGATAGAAAGCTTGATCGACTCCAAAATTGTTCTAAAATCTACATCAGTAACCAAGTTAAGGCTGTCTGATAACTAAATAACAACTTCACGTCTCATGAAGTACCTTAACTTCAGTTGCAGAATTATAAGCTTTTTTCTGATTACTGTTGTATTAAGAACAACATTTTATGTAACAGGTTTTATCTTAATTGTGTCATGCATCAGTTCAGACCCATTTCTTATTTCTAAGGAAAGACAATTTTGTTAAGTAGTCTATTTTATCTGTCCATTTGATTGTCTATTCAATTGTATAAGCTTCGACACAATACAAGGATTATGATTAAACTAGGTATAAATATCTTGCCGCTATATATTACGTCAGTTTTGCAAATTATAATTCCCTACCATAAATAATATCAACATGGAGATCGTTCAAACTTAAACTTGCGAAATGGGAGCAACACTAGCGTCACTTAATGTATAAGCCTGAAGTGTTGTATAGTAACACGTGCAAAATTTATGACAGTCAACAGTAATTTTATAAATGTAGAATAACAGCAGCTGAAAAAAAATATTTACTCAGGTTACACTTTCAAGATATCACCTAATGAATTACTTTACTGGGCGTGTTAGATTTTGTAAAGAGATATATATTAAATTATGTATAAAATCGTATAGGAAATATTTTCCGTTTATCAACAATTATTAACCCAGTTACTACGTGAGATTTTATTTTATATGTGGCAAATTTCATGAAGTTTTGATCTATAGTGGTGGAAATGGTTCACAGAGTTGGATTGTTAAATTATTGTTATAGTCCTTGCTACTCACCATTTAAACTGAACAATGTGGAGAGAGTGAGTTGTGTGTGTTATTTTCAAAACTCGTTCCGTGTTTATTAGTTCAGTATTTATCCATTTACTCATTAAATTCTTGAGTTTAATTATCTACAAGAAAGATTATGTTCATCTAAAACCGATTTTTTGTGAAATACAGCGTTATATAACGATCTCTATTGGCTGTAATCTCTTTTTAAGGAGAAATTATTAAAAAACTAGGAAATTACCTTCCGTATTCCCATTCTCAGTTACATCTTGCTACTTTTGTTCTTTCATTTTAATTTACCTTTACATAAGTATTCTGCTAAATTCATTAATTTACAGCATTAGTACAGTTTATGACCCCCTTATAAGCTACGCCATTGCTTACAATTCACAAAATACATGTATCTATCTCAATCCATACTAATCCACTTCTTCGAATTATTGTACAGCAGTCTTTGTATGTGTTCATAATCCACACACGTTTAATATCACAACAGACATTAATGACCCTTTCTCCCTAATAACCAAAAAAATATGGCATTGTGTATCGCTGCAACATTCTTTAAATTTTTACAAACTACCTTAACTTTTCACCTTTGGATCATGCCAAACACATTCCAATTCTCTTTAAATATATTCTTCACTTCATTCTTTTGTCACCATTTTTTTATTTTAGTTCAGTATTGAGATCCCTGAATTTATTGTAAATTATATGTATATATGCATATATGGAAAACGTAAACCAAGAATCATTGTATTTTGAATAATAAAATATTAATAAAAGAGACAAATCCTACTTACAGTATTATGTAATTGCGAATTAAAGAAGACACATGGATGAAGTGACCGGCTATGAATAGGAAGATAAAGATTTTGTTTCTGGCTGATATATACATTCACTTCTTCCTCGCCATGTTAGAACTTGAACCCGCGACCCAATCGGCGTCTAACCTAACCCTCATCGCTAGCTCTTTTTTTGAGGTTAATGTGGCCTAAGCTAAAGTAAACTTTTATTCCCTGTCTAGTGTCGTGGTGTAAATTTCGAGGAGGTTTGTCTCCGCACTTATTTATAGGCTCAGGTCATAGCGTTATTCTTGAGCTTACGAGGAGTTCTGAACCTTTTACCGGTATGTGATCTTGTGTTGGTTTTGTAGTGCCCCTTGGTGGGTAGTTAATGGTACGCGGCTCCTGTTTCTGAAAGTAACCCAAAATCCATATCATGCCCAGACGCTTATTTTAAACTGCTACTATTTCTACTCTCCCGTTGGAGAAAGTTTTCATCCAAGTATTGAGTTTCTGTGCTTACGTACGTCAGAGCTAATGGAAACTGTGTAAGCAACACAGTCTTTACCCATTTCGGCAGGTCTACATGCTTACTGTCCAGGTGAATGAGCGTCGTATCTACAGATGTGAACTTTATAGCAAACATACACCTCATTTTAACTCCGTTACGGTTCGTAACCAAATAACTAGATGTAACCGTAAAATTTGAATTCTCCATTAAGCAATGTGTGGTGAATAAAACAAGAAGAGAGACAGAAACATCGACAACAAAAACATAAGTGAGACAAAATTATTAGCCTTAAAGTCGGTTGCTTGTTTAATTATGCTTTTCGGGGTCTAAGTTATACAGTGTGGAGTGAGGAAGTGATTTGTGAATTACAGAGGATACGGAAGGTGGAAGCGGTAGTGGCCGAATTGAAATTTCAGAATAAATTTTTCCTAGTAGGACTGAAATTACAAAAAAAGTATCATTCCGGATATCCGACTTCTGGCTTGATATTTCAACCGGACACTTCTAAAGTTCTGGGCAGTAGAACTCACATAAAACCACAACGTATCCATGAATAAAAACGAATTTAAAAAAAGGTTGATAAAATAAACATGGTGTTGCCGCCACATTTTGTAGCAACGTATACTTTTGACTATGGTATTACAAAAACAATTCTTGTTTTTGAATAACCCTCATCAGATCAAGCAACACTCTGAGCTGCACTAAACAAGTTAGCTCTAATTATTTAGAATCATATGCCGTCGGCTCATTAATTTCGTTGCCATGTTTGTAATTACGTCGAAATTAACTAAAAATGGCTGTAATGCTAAAAATCAGGAAGTTACTTTTTACGTCATACATTGACGTTAGGTATTTATGGATTAGACTCTTCTTTGTCCTCCAGTTCTCCTGATATTTGGCACTAGGTTCGAATATCGGAAGAGAAAATGGCTATCCTGACTGACGTACTTTTGAGCTTTCCTAAATAGTTATTTCTTTTGTCATTTACTCTGTGTTAATAAACTGTTTTAAAGAGTCAATGTCCTTTACGTTCCTTCCATAATCTTCTTAAATAATTTTACATCCTGCGTCCTTAGGGACAGAACCATGAAAGACCCAGAAGATGATTATGAATGTAATATAAAACATATAAAATAAACTAATCACCTGCAGCCTGTAATATGGCTTGTCTGGTTAACAGCAGTCGCTGCAAACAAACATGCACTGCCCTGTACGTTAATTAAAGTTTATAACACATCATCATCACGCAGGAGATCCATGTTTCAACGCAACCATCGCTTATTGTGCCACCTCTGAACTGGGCTGACATTGTTTAGCTCTTACTTGGGTTCACTTCAGTATCCGTTTTATTTAGGAACAGAAGAGGCATAGTGTCGGTTGGGAAACCTGAGGGGAAGAGACCACTGGGGAGACCTAGACGTAGATGAGAGGATAATCTCAGGCGGGATCTATGGGAGATAGGAGTTGAAGGCGATTGGTTATTGTTGGCTCATGAAAGAGTCCGGTGGATGGCTTTAGTTAATTCGGTGATGAACCTTCGGTTTCGGTAAGCCATTTAGCCATCTTGCATCTTTAAGAAGCTGTTCTTCTTTCGTCTTCGGTTTTTTAAATTAGCTCTGTGTTTTTGTGTTCACAAGGTATGAGAATTCAGGGACTAATTATATGTTTTCATATCTGATTACCAAGAACGCAGGTTGTGCATAAAACTCGGAGAAATTCGGAACTTACAAGTAGATTTAAAGAATGAATATTCGCTAAGGATATCTGAGTTCAAATTTTGAAGCTGGGCTTCTGCGTAATAATGATATGTGAACTTGTAAATATATGTCAACGTTTCTGATTATGTTTCTTGATATGAATAAAGATTTGCCTAATATTCCATCAGTGTGGATATTTTTAAGATGCTCTATTGTCGCTGCTTTTCAATGTTTCCTTAGAATACGCTATCAGCAAAGTCGAAGAAAAGCAGGGTAGTTTGGAAATTTAACGGGACACATCAGCTTCCTATCTATGTTGATGATAATCTGTAAAAAGATAATATAAATACTATTAAAGCAAACACAGAAACACTCTTAGGGGCTAGTACGGATGCTGGTCTAGAAATAAATGCAGAAAATACAGAGACAATGATCATATCTCGGCATCAAAATTCAGGACCAAACCGGAATATTAGGATAGCTAATGAAGGTTTCTAAAATGTGACAAAATTGAAATACTTAGAGACGACACTGACAAATCCTAATGACATTCATGACGAAATCAAGAACCGATGAAATTCAGGAAATGCTTGGTATCATTCAGCCCCAAATATTTTGTCCTCCCGTTTCGTATCAAGTAAATAAAAATTAAAATGTACAGGAGTTTAATTTAGCCAGTAGTGCTATATGGGTGCGAAACTTGGTTTCTCACTTTGAGGGAGGAACGTAGATTGAGGGTGTCTTATCAGTGTTTTGAGGAGGATATTTGGACCTTTAAAGGAAGGAGAGAGACGGATCATGGATAGAAAAGGCATCTTGATGAGCTGGCTCAGCATTGAATCCGGTGGCGGGTGTTTTTAAACACGGTGATGAACCTTTGGGCTCCATAGAGAAAGTGGGCTTTTGTTTGACAAGCCGAGTAGACAGTCAACTTTTCAAATAAGTTCATGCACCATGGAGTGAGTAAGACCTTGCGCGCACGTGCGGTTTTTATACAGCATTGATGGAAGGGACTGTTTCAATGGGAAGCGAGCGTACGTACAGTAGTTTTACCGCTGCGGTTTTTCTGCCGTAAAATGCTTCATTTTGATGCGGTGCGGTGGTCACGCTGCGGCTGGCGGTGGGTTTATAACACGAAGAACCGTACCTATGTGCGCGCACGAGCGTCCAAACAGCCTTACGGCGACCAATGTTTTCCCGACCTTGGTAACGATTGTAAACTTCACGGATCTTGACAGCAGTTTTTGACAGGCAGATAATTGAATAGGAGAAAAGGCAGGCACTGTACAGTTCGGCCATATCGGAGTTCAGTGACAAAAACTAAAGAGAAACTGTGGATAGAAGTCTGTGAAGCTCTACTGCCGAACTCGAGCCAACTTGACAAAAACAGAAAGTATCTGAATAATTTCTTTGGATACATACGCAGGTCTTCATATAAATTGTGGAATTAGACTTTCAACAATTTTTTACTTACAAGTGGAGGTAACCATTTCTACGCCTTGCCGTTGATCTTAACAATAAGCGCACACACCAACTGTCTCCACAAAATCCAGCTCCCAACTGAAATGAAAACACACATTTGCGTTTATTTCAGCGTCCGTGCGCACAGCCAACAAGAATATGCGATTATGGTTGTTCTATCGCTGCGGCGAAGAAAACCGCTGGTGTGCGCTAGCCCTAGGAGGGTGGACATTTTTAACCTGGTGGAGAAGCAGTAGTATCTCATACTCTCTTTAAGAGTGAATAACTCAAAACGTTCCTATATATTGTCGATTTAAGTTAATAATTTAATTCAATGGTTTTTAAAATATATTTGCAAATAATGGGCTATAATCGTAACGTATTCCATTTAGTTTGAAGGCTTCAAGTTTGAACAAATTTGGTGCTTCTTTTTCCAACCTATCCCTTCCCTTTCGTTCCCTTCCGAATAAATATTATGTATGCATTTTTCATAACTCACATGCATGGCATATGTCTCCTCCACCTCATATACTCCTTGAGTCGATAAATACAACATATCACAATGAGTATGCATGTGAAGATCTCCGTTATGTAATTTTCTGCAACCATTTAGTACTTCCGCCCTCTTATATTTAAATACTCTCTTTGGAAATTTGTAGTTTTGACACCCATACAAAACAAAGCTTGAATTTATACGTTTGTTTATTGTTATATGATACTTAAGTCGGAAACGGGAAGATAACATATTCTGAATTGATTAGCACTGGCTTTCATTCAAAATTTTCCCAAGTCTTTAACATTTAAGGAAATACAAAGAAATCTAATTTATGATTGTGTAATATGGCTCCAGTTGTGCTATTAGATATGCAACAACAGGTACATTATTTAAATAATCCGCAAGGTCAAAGAGAAATAAAACAAAAGAAAATTAATTTAAAAAATACCCGCAATGTAAACGACTACAAATTTCAGCTCTTACTTATTTAGAAAATGGATAGTGTATAAGGACACTACCACAATACAGCTAAGCTAATATCATGTTACATTTCTCTAGAAACATAAACATTTCAGATTATGTTTAGTTTTCAGTGAAGTTTATGTCTTGGTATTCCGTAATATGGATAGGGATAAATATAAGATTGCGAAGTTTCAGGTTCTCACGGAGCGAGTATGAAGGTCGCTGTCTTTTGGATTCTAGCGCCATGTAGTCTGGTAGGCGTTTACCGACGTTTCAGTGGTGCTTCCAGCCGTCATCATCATGGTGATGACCCTAATGCTGGAGGCAGCAAGCAGTACACGGCGAAAGAAGTCATTCAATTGTTACTGACCTCACGTAAATTGTAAATTTTCATAAGAATATATATATATATTTGTATCCATTTTTAAAGTACTTCTAACTCTTCTGCAGTTTTAATATATTCCTTTACCAGCGAAGACGACTTTAGTATTTTGTCACTTTTAATACTGTGGAATAGGTACATTTTTATGATTGTAACGACTAAAAGTACATAGTCTTGACTGGAGTTTCAGTGTTCCAGAATAGATTAAATTTGCTGTATTAGTAGAAGAAACAAATATAACGCTTCCTTTAACGAACAAAATGTACCAACTTCTGCACATATTTTACATAAAACTACTTATTACAAGACACACTTTTCTGTGAGGGTTTTTAACATGTGACCTAGTAACACACTATCATCTCTCTGTCAACTGCATCCTATTACAGTACCGATGTAATATATGAGAACATGATTTCGCCCGTTGAACAAAGTAATTTGTCTGATGGAAATTGTTCGTAAGATGAACATTCCTAAATCTGAAATGAAATTACCATTAATTTCAAAGTAAAAACGTCTGACCTGTTTTTACCTCTCATAAATATCACGAAATATTTAGAATACGTACTATAAAATTATGAAAATATGAACAATATGAACAATATTTCGTTTTCATTATAATTACTGTTTGCTAGCAAAATAAAGTAAATTTAATTCAATTTATTCTTTATTATTAGTGTGCTGTATCAACAGCCAAAGGACCAAGTAAAGTAAATTAAAGTCATTTCATTATGCAGTATCGTGATTCACAGGGGAATGAACGTGTAGCTCCTACTCATTCTCAAACTCGGCACTAGATGGGAGTGAGTGGTCAGCGTCACGCCTCGGCGGTGCTTTACCCCTGAGCAAGGGACCCCGGTACCCATCGGACAGGAGACTGGATGGGCCACAGAGCCGCTCTGGACGTAGATGATAGAAGAAAGCATCTGTCGATGTTGGGATCGAATCCCGATAGTCTAGCACGTAGTCGGCCACTATGTTGACTGAGCTAAACTGCTCGTGTTATGTTAGTAATAAATCAAATTTTAAATTGTAAAGCAGTTGCAGTAAATAGAGAATCAATTTCACAACTTGAAATTGTCTTAGATTTGTCTTAATACAATTCCTAATTACTTGTGTACGTATAATAGTCATAAAATATCAATGATAAGAAATTAATTGGTTCTTTGACGTAAAGAAAATAACGTTCGTAAACTGAAAAGTGGGTGTACATTTACGTTACATTGTAGCAAAAAATTCGTGAATCGGAAGTTCATAAATCGAGAGATAGTTATATATTCTTTTTCATCACGTTCGGTTACAAACATCTATTCATAAGCACTCATTGAGATACTTGAGTGGCTACTTAGCGATGATTTGAGAATGACAAATTTGTTATTCTTTAACTTTTTTCTTTCTTTCCTTCTATATCATTTATATCTTATTATCTCTTAAGATTTAGTCCTCGCTTTGTGTTTTTATTTATTTTTTATGTTATTCCTCCCATTTATTTTCTTTTCTTATGAATTACCTTCTTCCCTCCTTAAGGTTTTGTATCTTTACATGAAATTCTTTTCCAGTATCATTGTGATCAAAGGAGACGCAGTGCAAGCTCTAATTTTACGTGGAACAGCTGAGTCGATTCGTCCTTATAATCCCTACTTTTAGTTTCGATTTGAGAACCAAAGATTTTTCTCAGAAATCCTTCTTTTAATAAATTATATTTTGGTATTCAAAATAGCAACTTAAAAAACAGTTTTACTTGATCCTGTCCTATCATAAGGAAAGAAATTGAAATTAAGTGGGAGTGGTTTGTTTGATATGCAAGCTTATCATTCGCCGAATATCCAGAGTTAAACCACAAACATGTCAGTCAGATTAGCCGGTAAACTAAAAGAGATTTGATCGCGTAACTATGGTAATTTCTTTATTACCTTATAACGTGTAAACATATTCATTTCGGGTTTACCCTATGCCACGTCTCGTAAGTCTCTGCTTTATTAAGATACCGGATTGCGTGACTCTCCTGTTCTACAATTCACATGCACAACAGTCTGGTTGCAAAGAGTTGCGTGCGTGTCTTATAATTTGTTTATGAATGTGGTAACAAGTAGCAGTTTTGTTCGATTCGTTATACTAGAGTGGATGGTGTTATTAAAATTCCATGTATTGCAGAACCGTTGGTTACATATTGACAGCTCTTGTAATATATGTAGATCTCTCAAATTCATCCAACTGTTAATTTGTGTAAGTAATAGAACGAATTTTAGAAGAATAATTCAATTAGCCGATAATGTTAGATTATATGTACAATGTTAAAGGATAAATTGCCTCTGCGCCTGACAACAAGGGAGCAGAGGAAGCCCACGCGTTATTGTCATCCACATTAGATGAAGGTGAGTGACAAGCTACATTCTCCAACAGTTTTCTCCCTCCCCTCTCCAAGGATAGAACCATCAGCACATATTGGATCGGAATTGGATTGCACCCCATAGTTTAGTTTTGACAAGATACAAAACAAAAATTGTTCCACATATAGTTACTTTACTGACATGGCATAATATAAACACTGCAACTACTACAAAGACTTTATGAAACACGAATTTCGAAGCATGCTTCCGCCATTCATTTCAGTCCTTTCTGTTCACGTCCTCCTGTCTAAAAATATGAAGACTAAAATATACAAAATTATATCATCATTAGGGTCTTAACAACAAGGTGTTGAGGTGAATATCAGGACAAAGGCTGCAAGTAAAACCGTGGAATTGTACAGTGAAGATCCCCATAATTTTACCTCTTCAGAAAAAGGTGAGTGGGATGGACGGGACATGTAGCATGACTGGGTAGACTTGTTTAGTCCAATGTTCTCTCAGCCCTTTCCGCGTGGCGTCATACTTAAACAGAGCTGATCATCTCACGGCACAACAAATTAATTTTCATAACGATTAATGTGGAGCTGTTTCTGGTGATATTCTCAGACTATTATCTCTAACATTTGCTTACTTTTCTCATTTAATCTCATTTATTCGATAAATCAACTTTATGACATCGAATAATTGTGTCATCAGTGAGTAATGAGTTGGAAGGGATTTGGAAATAAGCGGTTGTGTCATAATTTAATGTAGGCCTGTTATACTGTATTTTCTGTAGACCCAAAGAAAAATTACTAAAAACCTCATCCTCCAAGCAAGAATCTAAACCGAAATCTCCAGAATGCAACAGTTTTAACCACTCCGTGAGGCCCTCAGATAATTTTTATATTATTTTTTATTGGATGTAAGAAAATCATTCAAGGATTAGAGGAAGTAGATATAAATGACGGCGCAATAGTGAAAACGAATAAGAAAGAAACGGCTATTCTGGAAGAGCGCAGAATGTAAAACTTTGAAAGATGATATAAAAAAATTGAGACTGGGTTGCGTAGAAAATAAATTGCATTACATAGTTAAACAAGGTCTGTTACTACCACTATGTGCATTGTTACTAGATATATACAACAAATGTAATTCAGAGTTTCTTGCCACTTTCATGAGATATTTACTTACGGAAGTTTCAATATCGACTCCGCGACTATGGAACATCGACACAACAACTCAGTTCAACAAATGACTAAACAGACCTGAAAAAGATGTTATTACTGTGGCAACACTATATGAAGTATTGCTAATTGTGTAAAAATATAGTTGTCTAGTAACATTTTTGCAGTATACAGGAGCACAACAGTTGAGAAAAGTTGGGTTAGATAGTTCATTAAGAATCAAAGGATGCAACATTTAACGGCATAGACTTTAAAGCATTGTCTTCAGCTTACCGTTCTCGCTGGATGAAGGTTTTAAACAGACAGAATTCCACTTTAGAATATCAGATATTCATGGTATTCAATGTGGCATTTGTCCTTTGGCTAGTAGCCTACTGGTCTTTCTCATGTTACTCTTTGTCTTCCATCTTGCTACGTGCAATGGAATGCTAGTGGTTGACATGGTACACCGCTTTCCCCAAAGGCAGTCCAGTGTCCCCCGCGGCGATCCACGGCATCTGAGCAGAAGGAAAAGTCTGTGCAGGATACAGTGTCAAGAGTAGCTAAAACTCTTCCATGCAAACAGCCACGGTGCCCAAAAGTACCAACTAACTCCATGGTACACAATCCTTTGAAAGGTAACACACGCTCGGCTAGTTAAGAAAGTCCCCGTCCTTTACGGAAACCGAAAAACTCACCCTGTTAAACAAAGCCCACAATTAAACCCTATCCTGAGGTAAATGAATCTAATCCACTCCATCAAAACTTATTTAACACATATAAATTTAATATTATCCTACCATTTATTCCAAACAATTTCTTCCTCTCTCCACAATGCGTGTTACAGGCCCCACGCATGACATCCTCCTCGATTTGAGTATTCTCTAACATCCGGAGAATATTAAAAATAATGAAGCTCCGTACTGTACAAATTTCTTCACTCTCCTGCTACTTTATCCATCTGAAGTCAAAATATTCAATCAGAACCTTTTTCCAAAGGCCCTCTTTCTGTGTTCTTCTCTTAACGACAGATGCCAGGTTTCACACCCGTACAAAGAACAAAAAAAAAACATAGTATTGTATGTTTCAGTATTTAAATTTTCAAATAGTATACGGGAAAACAAATCAGGCAATTCATTTTATGACATTATAAATTCAAATGTCGTCGGTACGTACGTCAGACATGCGAAAGATTAGTGGAAAAGCCACTCTGAATGCCAAGGCGTAAAGAGAGAATATTGCACCGGATATTTTAGAAATATGTTGCCTAAACTCACACAACATAGGCGGTGGACTCTCTCGTGAACACGGAAATAAACCTTTGGGTTTCACGAAAGGCGAGCATTGTCTTCCTTCGTGATCGACTATTTGGTGTTTAAGAACGGCTGTGGCCCGTGCATTGAATTAGTTCTATAATTAACAAGGCGTGTTAAAAATATAATTATGACTTAGGAGTTAATGTATATAAGATCCTTCACTATTAATGTAAATGTACACGTTTTCACTACTCGCTGGGATAATAAACAAAGACTTTGTTAATTAGCTTGGTAACTGTTACAGTAATATTTTTGAATGTTAATTATACGAAAGGCTTTCTTTATTTAGTAAAAATCAAACTGTGAGGATATTCTCATTTAGTATTTATCTACATCAAGTTTATAATTCATTCATTCATTTCAACTACAAGGATTGGGCAATAATTATATAATTATAATTTATTACGATATTAAATATAAGTACCTATCATATAATAAAACCAGTCCAATGTGTTTGATTGTGTTGACTTTTCCCATCGTATAAGTGTTTCTAATCAACGTCCGTCTTCAAGTGTTAATGTCAAACGTTCAGATTTGAACGATATTGATGGATCTGCAGTGTTTAACAATGTTATTTTTAACCTAGGGAACATAAGGTCTCCTAGATTAGCCTTTGAGGTGGGAAGTGGAAAGTAAACACTTAAGTAAAAATTAATACACCGATAAAAGAAGAGCTGAAAAATCTCACATTGCGAATTAATGATAATTATTTAATCTTATTCATAGCCTTTGACTTTAATCGTCTTTAACTATAAACATTTTTACTTTACTATCTTTAATATTATTTACCACCTTACTCATGGTTTTGTCTATAGAGTACTTTTATCGTTACACAGTCCTGTATTTATTATTATTACATGTATTTAATAATTATTTGTTTTGGATATATTTTGGCAAAATTTATTTAATTTTATACAGTGTTTGCACAAAGTCTATATCATGATTGCATGAAGGGGAAATAGTATCTGTTTACTAGCATGTTTGATCACTGAAACGACTCATCCAATTTGATCTAAATTTGGTACTGTGGATAAACACAAAGTTTTAGAGGGAATTTAAAGGTAGCTCATATCGGTCAAATTTTCCATAAAGATGGTAACATGATGAATAAATTATGATATATTTTTAACGAATTCCAATAAATGACTAACTATTGAAACCAATCTCATTATATGACGACATATTGACAAAATTCCTTTTAAATGATGCCACTAATTATATCGAATTAATTTAAATTACAAAATATATTAATTTTCCTTAAGTTTCAATTTGACGGTGTAACGTTTCAATAAAAATACTGTTGATGTAATCTTGTTAATACCAGCAAATTAAAATAAAATAATTTAGAAATTTTGTATGCATTCAAGTCCATGTAAACCGTCAGGCTTTCTCTTAGAATACAACAAAAATCCTAAGTATTAAAATATGTTTGACTAAAATATGCCTACAGCAGCTGTAATTATTTTTTATGCAACTCTCTGCTTCACTTTCTTCTTAATTAACACGTACTACTATTTTTCGCAAAAATATCCAAGAGACTGCAAGAAGTGACGAACCAACGCTCTATGAATAAGTGTCCGCTTGATGACACTTATGTTGACATCGTTAGTGTATGAATATATACTTATGTTTTCTAGACAAAAAAATTATAACCTATCTTGTAAAAATATACAGTTTACAGAATTACAAATTTAAATTATGCTCTATTTGCTAAAAAGTAAATTATTTTTGTTATTCTTTCAGAAATGAAAGAGAGGTTCTAATTAAAAACGAGAAATGCTCATGTCATTCTGTTAGATCCATAAACAAAACGGTTTATGCATTCTAACTTATTTTTTATTAACCATGAATATAACTTCAATCTACAGTTCCAATTTCATCCTTAGCTTTTATACTTGTTGCTTATACCGAAAATGATATTTTATCTCTAAATTTTGTGCACGTTTGTGTCAATTTATTACATCAAAATTATATCAGGCATTTATTTTGTGTGTTAAATTTAATAAACACGACAATTTGTGAGCTTCTACTCTCGTCTTCGTAATGCGACCAGATTTTATTATGACACTTTTTTGCGTTAATGACAATTCGCAATTGAAGCTAAAACATTTGAATGGTATATTTCTGTGTTAATTTCTAGATCACAGGTATAAAATATCAACTGCATTTAATGAGTTCAGAAGGTAAATACCAATGTAGTACAAGTATTTACAAGTGTGACCTGTGTTAATTTATACGTTGTTGGTCTTTGAATAAAAATTTACTTGGATATTATCCATCGTCTAGTAATAAAACGTAAAAAAAACGTAAAACGACGTTTCGGAGATGGGGCTCTATCTCCGTCTTCAGGTTCCTACTCAGTTGGGCCCACTAGATAGAGCCCCATCTCCGAAACGTCGTTTTACGTTTTTTACGTTTTATTACTAGTCGATGGATAATATCCAAGTAAATTTTTATTCAATTGACTCTTCACCATCGTCAAGAAGTTTTAGATTTGGTTGTTGGTCTTCTTGATTATTTACTAAATATACAAATTTGCTTATATTGTGTAACTAGCTTCACACTGCGCAGAAGCGGAACTTATTTACCTTGTATTATGCTAGATATTTGCAGTAAAGAGAAATTTTTCATGTAGAAATTTGTAGATTTTAATAAGGTCCGTATTTTAATTTCAGTTAAAATGAATTTGTACAACGACTTACTACATCAAGGAATCTAAATTATGATTTATGTAAGGTGAGGTATGATACAAATCAAAATTAATTCCTCTCAGTAACATTAAGTGTAGAACCCGAATATCATACTTCGTCGAAATCTTTTGGGTGCGAAACGTGACAGTGAATTCCTCTGTAGGAGTTCGCCTTGAGATTTGTTACAAAGAGCGAACAGTGCACTTCATACAGTAATCAGGGTCTAATTAATGTTATTACTGTTAAATCCACGTTCTATGTTGCGTTACTGCTGTCTGAGGTTTCCTATTCGCAGACGTTCAGTTTTGGGGCACAAGTTGAAAAACTGTGAATGAAGCCAACTGAAATTAAATCTCATTTCTTAGCTTTATCTCGAAAAATGACGAAAGAAGTAATTCCTAGATAGAATGAAAGTTACGTAAGGTGGAAGTAAGAGGGTCAGAAATATAATTTGATATATTTAATTTCATACTCAATTTGCTAATGTTTAGGTAGCAAACTTTGTTTGTCTCGGCTAACGCAAAGTTCATTTGTTATAATTTACAGAGTTATAATTTATTTCTAATGAACACAGTGCGAGGATGTATAAAATTCGAGCAATACGAATCATTTATAAAAAGTGCAAAAAAAATGTATAGTGCAAACATTTGAGGAAATGATACAACTAATACGATAAAAATCTTCGATAGAGATATATTATTAAAATGGATCTAAAATATGTGGGATGTGAGGTAGTGGGCTATATGCATTACAGATTAAGACAAGATGACTATGCGGCCTTCTTTTGTGTACTGGAATGAATCTGATGATGGAGGCAGCAAGGAATTCTGAAACGTCGGTAAACTTCTATCACACTAAAGGGCGCAACAACTCAAAAGGCGGCCATCCTCAGACATACCGCCGTGAAAACCTCAAATCGTACAAGTGAATTTCTGCATCAGCTGAATAACTGTCAACTTCTAATTACCCTGTACAATAAATATATTTATTATACATACTAAGTAAAGCGCCCATTATTCCGACTTAATAAGTTATAATAAACTGTAATCTGATGCAATAAAATTACTTGATTTAATAACAGCATTATGAAAATCCTTTGTCGACGACAATAATTATCACAACTATGAGAAAATAAAAATTAGTGCCCTGCAAGGTACAGTTGATAAATTATTTTGTATCTTTTTTGCGCTAAATACACACACACACATATAAATGGCATCACACATCTTACTTCAGTTCTCACACAGATCGGTTTGTGAGTTGTATGGTGTCTTACCAACCACAGCAAAATACCGGGAAAGTTGTCAAAACTTCGTTTCACTCTACAGTGATATTCCACCTGTGTGAATGCAACATTTAAAGCACTCACCCATGACTAAATCAGTGTTTGTTCATTACTTTGAGCGTAATTGATTGTTTCTTGTTCGCGGTGGTTGTGGTTGTTAATGCTCGCACTAATTACAAGAGAAGCGGCAGCACTCTTTGAAGTCAAGGTGTTGCTTCTCATTCAGCGGAATTGACGTTTGGCGGCGTCTGGATCAGCAGATCACAGTCACGCTCAGTTTACCCCACCTGTCGAGGTTCCACAAATTGTTCAGCTAATAATTTTGTTCGACGCTTTTCTAATGGAATGACGTATGGAATGCTATAATTGAAGGAAACTCACATATGTTAGAAATGATTTTCTGTGAATTTCCATTCATGTATGGCAATAATTTATGTTAATTTTCTTATACTCTTCTAAAATTACCACCCTTAGCCCTCCCACAAAGTATTTTAATTTATGTTTCCAATAATTCCAATAAATATTATTACGCAATATTTATTCAGCCAAACCAAACGAGCAAATTACTTTAAAATACCTAAACTAAACTAAAATATAAAATTTTAACAATAGAATTTAGGACAGGGCAGGTGTAAAGCAAAGTGAACTTGAAAATAATAATAAAATTAAAATTAAATTTGTCCGTGGTTAAAAACCACACCATGCCAAGTGAATGTACAGCTACAAGCAATATTTCCTTTGTATGGTTTGAGGTTTTCACAGCGGTAAGTATGAAGATTTCTGACTTCTGGGTTGTTGCGTCGTGTAGTCTGGTCGATGTTAACCGACGTTTCTGAGGTCATACTGCCTCCGTCATCAGGGCGATGAATGACATGGTAAACATCTGCCGTACTACACAGCGCAACAACCCAGAAGACAAATCTTCATCGCCCTGATGACGGAGGCAGTATGACCTCTGAAACGTTGGTTAACATCGACCAGACTACACAGCGCAACAACCCAGAAGACAGAAATCTTTATCGCCCTGATGACGGAGGCAGTATGATCTCAGAAACGTTGGTAAACATCGACCAGACTACAGAGCGCAACAACCCAGCAGACAGAAATTTTCATTTCCCTGATGACGGAGGCAGTATGACCTCAGAAACGTTGGTTAACATCTATCATACTACACAGCGCAACAACCCAGCAGACACAAATCTTCTTAATCTTTTCTGTGTCACTAAATGAAGGTGATTGATTAGATTTAAGATCCGGCCACTTTACCCACGAGGAAAGAAGCGCGATATTTTTCTTATAGGAAGATTGGATCCGATTTGGACGTAGTGGCGAGAATACAAGTCATATCCTGCCGAAAATCAAACCGCCAATCGTCCAGCCCCTAAACGAAGCGTTATACTATGAGCCACCCCGGCTTCAGTATTAGCAAGGGTTTTAAAAATAATGACAAGATTACTGAACAAGAATTATGATAATACTAATTCAAAAGTAGTTAAAATATCTTGTGAGGTTTACGACTACTTTCTGTTACAAACTTTGGTTCAAAATGCTTCGTAGAATTATTGGGTTTGTTATAGCATCCCTTTACCCCGAAGTGGATGCAATCCATTTCTAAATAAACAAGGAAATCACAGTCCTTTCTTTGTTTATTTATTTATGGTTTATTTATCGGTACTGTCAGTATATCGCGCTAAGGCGAAATATTACGAGGTTTGAAATGAAATTATTATTATTTTTTAGCCAGACGTTGCTATCAGTTCTTTCGCGTAGGTAACCGCTGATCTTTGTCTGTAAATAAGCTGGCTCAGATTAAGTAGCGTTAAATGATGGGCTGATTAATATGCTTGAAAGAATATGGAATAAACGACCATGGTTTAATAGTTCTGTTCTTTCAATGAGGTGCTGAGGAAGACTTCAGTCACTGGACTGAGTCTTGAACCAGCGGCCTCCCGAACACAAAACAGACGTCTCAATTGCTCCGTTGCGACTTTCGTTATATCACCGTTTGTTTTTTGTCTAGAGAAAATAAATATTACGTTTTGTGTTCTTAATGATAATTTGTTGCATCTCAAAATAAATTTATTCGTTTCTTAGTTTTATTCACGCATTGCTGAAATTTAGTGGAGGAAATAATTCCAAGAACTCCAAACGTGCCAGTATGTTATCGTCAATGCAATCAGTACACATGGATGTATTACATGACACCTGCACTTCATTAAATGTTTGAGTTGCAGTCCATATTATGTAGGTCCGTTTACCATATCATAGAGTATCCTAGCATCACAGATGGAGGAAACGGCAATTATTGAATAAGGAGTCACAAAAAATTGACATAGTTTTGTAATCCAATTTGCAGGTTTGACGGAATGCTAATAAACACTACAAATACTAACATGTTAAAGCACAAAATCTTTGGTTTTGTCTATAAGTTTATTTAAGATCACACAGCATTAACCAATTTATCATTGTAATTGGAATGTGATGTTTTAGTTTAAGGTAAGAAATACATTTGTGAATATTTAAACAAACTTTGGGAACATTTTTGTATCTCTAAAATCTTGTTCTAAAACCTTCAACAAAGCCTGCGACACATACGTTAAGAAAACTTAGAGGGCTACTACGTTATTTGTTTCCTGGCCTTCAGGCTAGCAGTCAGTACGCGTATGGAATATCCAACGACCGGATATGTCGACACAGATTTTCTTGGTTTCCCTCTGCCTTTAAGCAAACGCTGAAATTATTCCAAAGTTCAAAGTCGCTGCTGCATGCTTTTCATGCAGCCCTTCCGATATAAATTAATAAAAACAATCCCCTTGCAACAGAAGTCATTACATTACTTAACTTTGCAAAATTATCATTTAATCACACGTTATTTATATGAGCAAGATAAGCCAGTATTGCATGGAAACATTCTGAAAATGAAATGATCTTCCTCCCTACAGGACACTATTAGGAAATTTCACACCCGAAAATGCCTCTCGTTTCTCCTCTTTAAATGCAGCGTCTCTCACTATTATGCTTTCACGTTCTCTTCTGTTTCTAAAAAGGACTTCATAGTATTAATAAACCGCAAATATTGGGCTGTCGTAAACTCAAAAATAAAGGATATCTTGAAAAAGTAAGAAACTATTTAGCTTATCAAAAAAGACTCTTCTAACAAAAATTGTTTTTATAAAAAATATGTGAGACAGTCCGTTAATTAGTCATTAAGTCATTTATTCAGAGAATAACTACTTAGTTCTTTAGTTAATTAGGTAACAGCTTCTGATGAGATTTCTAGAAGAAAGTCCAGTCTCCGAAGACAACAGCAGTTCGTTTTTCTTGCCCGTAAACAGAAAGGGTTAGAGGGTGGGAAGGGTCCCGCTAGAGCCCCGGGCCTCCAAAACCCCGCCCGCCATCCCCATAGCCGGGCAGCGAAGTACGCTGCCTCATATTGAACACTGCTGCTGCATGTCTCGTTCGGTCTACCCGGTGACGTAAGCACTTCCCCCCTCCGCCCCACCCTGCAGTCCGAGCTAATATCGACCTTCTCCTGAGCAAGTACTCCCTCCACTATCACGAAAAGCCAGTCACAATTCCAATGGACACAACCTTAAAAGCGTATTTTGCCAGGGGATTAAGAATCATTACATTCAACAGATAAGTTAAACATGCTTTTGCAGTCCGAACATAAATTCAAAATTTCTCAGCTAGTCAAGATTTCGCCTTGTGCCACTGTTCATAATCCTGAAGCAGATGCGTCCAACCGACATCTTCACTCCTAATCTTTCAAATACCGCTTTAAATTTTACTCATATCTATGTCCATGCCTCTCAAATTATCTCTGTACCTCAGGTTTTTCGACTGAAATTGTGTTTGTGTTTTACATCTCTGAAATGCTCGCTTTATGCCCCGTTTATATCAGTCTACTTCGAATTGACCTCTTAGTAATATCTGGCGAACTGTTGCTTTGTGTAATTTTATTCACACTTCTGTTATTTCTTCTGACTTAGGGTCAGACATTCTGCTCAACACGTTCTCAGACACGCTCAATCCGTCTGCTTTCCTTAGCGTGACAGCACAAACGCCATATCGGTACAAATCATATGACTTTATACTTAACATTTTCTTACACACTTAAGATTAATAAACCCTGACAAACTCAGTTCATGTTCGAGTGAAAAGACCGTTATTTCAGTTTGTTCTGTTCTGTAGTAGACAATTCTGTCTCTCGTAAACAATGAAACGATTAATCGGAATGACAGTTCCATAAAATAAAAAAAAATATTCTTCTAGACGAAGAGTTCTTAAGACACATTGAATACTCAAATGGCTCACAAATCTTTAAGGATCGTTTGATATCCGTATAGTGCTCATTGTTATTAGGCGTTATTTTAGATAAGAAGATCCAGCAACAAAGGAAACTTATCTTGAAAAATTGTTTTTGGTTACGAAGTTCAATCTAAACTAAGTTAAATCTAAACTGAAGAGCAAAGCAGTTATGAAAATTAATACATATTTTCTTCGGAGATGTTTGACTTCATATTAGGTTATGTAAAGACGAAGTTTCAAATACATACTTTTTGGCAAGATTTCAGGTTCTCATGGTGGAGAGTGTGAAGCTGACTGGCTTTTGAGGTGTTGCGTTTTGTAGTCTAATAGAATCTGACCGGCGTTCTAATATCTGTGAAACGCCAGTGAGTTTCTGCGAGACTACATGGCGCAACATCCCAAAAGGCATTAATCTTCGCGCATAAGTTTAAATTATACAGTGCAATAAGATCTGGGATTGGTCATGAATGATAAGTAGATAAGAATTTGGAAGGAAGCTAACTTAATAATTTTTAAGGACTTATCGCATTCGTCTAGAGGGACTGGGGAAATTAACCAAAGCCTCAGTCAGGATGGCACAAATTCGAACTACCTGCCTTCTGTATGCTAGTGTAAGGTGTTACCACTACACATTTCTGTTTGGTAGAGGAAATTTTTGGTTTATATTGTGTTATAGGTTTTACAGTTGGCTTCTATTGCGTTGAAGTGTAGATAGATTTTTTACTTTGAGTAAACTCAGCTGCTAAGTTTATATGTCGCTGGACCTAAAGTAAATAAAGATAAATACAAACTAAGATTACGAAAATGAAAATGAACTAAGCCGAATTGCTGTAACTGGTAGATTGGGCTATAACAAATTAATTGCTAGTACGAAGGAGTCTTCATAAGCATTCCCAAATTACTTGTGTTACTTATCTTCGAGTATGCATATATATATATATATATATACATAACAAGTTAAAGTTTTATTTATTCAATTGCTGCAGTCGTAAATGAGTAAGAATTTTATTTTTTTAAAGCACACTGTGACAAATAAAACACGGAGTTAGATTTTGTCCGCCCTAAAACCTAATAACACTCTCAGCACATAAATCAATATTCGGGGTTTCATATAAATTGAAAGATCAATATCGACCTAACGGGGACCAAATATCGATCCATATCCTGATCTAGATTAATCCACTATGTCCCACTATATTTAAGTTAGATCCATTTAAATAGTATCCACCCATTTACGCTTATTTCTATTGAGTGACATCTTCTCTTAGGGCCTTCCAATAAACTTAGTATGCATTTCTCATTTCACCTGGGTGCTCTGCATGCTTCGTCAGTCTCTTCTTCCTTGATTGGAACGGATTAATAAATAACTTAAAACACATGCATCCAAAGATTTTATGTTCTAAAAATTCACAGAAGCAAAAGAAGGTTAAGTTGAGTCTATGGGATAGTATATGTTTAGTATAATTAGATTTGTAACAAAACGGATGTGTCTTAAATAATATAATTATACCTGCAATGCATCAAAATATAAGATGTCTGTCTTCTGCGTTGTTGCGCCGTGTAGTCTGGTAGAAGTTTACCGACGTTTCAGAGGTTCTTGCTGTCTCAAACATCAGGGCAATTGTCAGTATACACGGCTCAACAACCCAGAAGACAGCAATCTTCAGACTCACCGCCGTGAAAACCTCAAATCCTTCATCAAAATGTATATAAATTGAACTTATAAAATACAAACTAACGCATTTAGAAAAATATAGAGTAAATATTTCCAATCCTAATTATGCTTTATAAATTGTGACAGTAATTTTCCCAATGATGGCACTAAGTATCTGGCCATTATTTAGTGGAGTGTGATTCAATTACTCTAGGACACGCACAGAACTTTTGACCAGAATCTGTTTTGTCTCAAGACCTTAATCAATTGTTTTGGACAGTAACTTGTTTCTGACAGTTCTCTGCAAATAAGAAAAGATTATAATACAGAACTTGACTGCCTGGCAAAACTCTTAACAGTGGTAGATCTCACACAGATACCAAGACAAATCTTTGAAGCACTTTATTCTATATACCTTTAAATGCTTACGTAAAAATTAGCACATGTTTCATACTACGTCATCGGAATGTAGAAAAAATACTTATGCAAAGGCTGGAAGCTTCTATTCATAATCTGCTAATAAAGCCGATGAACACGTGGTCATATTCAGATGTTCGGGAACCGCCATCAAGGTACACAAATTTTATTACTCAAGATATTAAGGGCTAATTAAATTCTAAGAATGCTTTCTACCATCCAGTTCAAGCAATCTCTTTCCTCTCATATAGAAATATCAAATAATTATATAATTATAAATATAATCATACTTGTATTTATAAATATTAATCTCGGTCTCTTATATTAAAGGTACGACACCAACTGAATACGAGAAGACGTGTTAATTTAAATAATTGTACATAAGAAGCCAAAGTAACAGCGGAATGGAGAAAATTACATAACGAGGTTCTTCATTAAAGTTATAGTTTATCGAATATTATTAGGGTTAGTAACCGAGGAGTCAGAATTGGCAGGGCATATAGCAGGCACAAGAGAAATGTGGAATAAACTAAATGTTTTGGTCGAAAAACGTGAAGCAAAGAAACGACTTGGACAACTAGGTGAAATTAGGAAAAGGATAATATTAAAGTTGAACTTAAACAATAGTTATTATTTAAAATTATTATTTGTCTGGACGTTTTCCCATTGTACTGGTTTAAAAGGAGAAGCCACGACGTTTCGGAAACTGGACGGAGACTAGCTCTATCTGACGGGCCCAACTGAGTAGATATCTTTCGCCTGAAGACGGAAACAGAGCTAGTTTCCGAAACGTCGTGGTTTCTTCTTTTAAACAAGATGAAAGAAATTTCAGAGAAAGAATTATTTTAAGTGTAATCCACCATCGTCAGAACCCTTTAGAATTGAAAAGTTTCTGTGAATGGGGGTGTGAACTGAATACATTATTATTCATCAGCCTAGGTTTGTCTTTCTCGTAGTTTCCTAATTCTAAAGTAGTTTATTTAACATTAATTTGCACAGAATTATTTAATATACTTTGTTATATATATTTGCATTTCGCAAATAAGATGTAATCAGCATATTTAACAAAAACCTGAATATGTTTGTAAATATTAAGCAGAAATTTGTTTTAAGGTATAAAGTTATATGTTAAAATTAATGTTAAAACGTGCTAATAGGCCATTTTTGTGTACATGTTTGAATCAGTTTCTTCTGTTCATATTTCTATAAATCTTTAATTGTGATTGTTAATTGTGGCTATGTACATTCCTATTGGCATCCATTCTGATCGATTCTACAGTAGCAAGCGAGTTTCATGTTATGGTGTTTTTATGCGTTAACTATATGAACATTATGGTCGTATTGGAACATTTTTCTCGTCCCCGACAACAGGAGGAACCTGTTTGTGATGTGATGCCTGCTTACAACTGAATATCCATGGTATCTACTATCAATTTAATGTCATTGTTGCCACTCGACCACGATTTCATACAACCTATTTATTCTGCCTGTTGTATACAGACAATTGTCCCGCATGCCAAAACACCTTCCAGTCGTCCTATAATCTCGACTCCACCTCTGACAAAGTTTAGTTGGAAGGAGAATGACTCGGGTTCCTTCCGAGGGCTGCCTTGCTCTGCTCCACTTGCGATGCAAATTTTCCCTTTGATCGTCAACTTGAGGGACAAAGTCTGTCAGTCCATCTGCATATATTCTGTTGGAAACCTTCTAAAATAGTGGTATCATTAAAGTCCTTTCCAAAGATAACTTTGATTTATATTGGTTATCAAACTTTCCAAACTTATTTCAAGGCGAAAAGTCATTATCCTAAAAAGTTGTTTAGGTTTGTCTTTGTTTGTTTCTTTATTTGTAATTTATTTAATAACGCTATCTAAAGCTTAGACTACAGACTAAACGGTTGGATGATCAATGAATAATGAATTTTAAAAAAATTGATAGAAGCTGTTGCTGCTTAATTTGAGGATTAACTCGGCATTTTTCTGGAGGGGATGGAGAGAAGTAACCAAACCCCAGGTACTGTGGCCGGTTTTGGCCGGATATCTGAAACACCAGGCCTTCAAATATCATTAAATAACGTAGTAACCGAGCGCTAGGCTGCGAAGTTCGGTTCGTGTTCTTTATCGAGTGAGCAAAAGTAAACATGCAATTACAGAATTGAATTCAAATGGCCCCATGGAGCACCTCATTATGATGTTTCCTCCCTCCAGTCTCTATTATAACGAGTTGCTCCGTCTTAGGCCCAAATATTCCTCTAAGCAACTGTTATCGAAAACAATCTACGTTTCTCCTTAATATAAAGAAATCTGCGTATTATAAGTTACGTAATTATGACGTCTGTTCGGTTCAGTGCCCTAAAACTCTTTAAATTCCGCATTCAAAACAAATATTTGTAGGTACAAAATTTAATAAGGCTAAGTTTGAAGTATATTGTTTGTGTGTACGATGTGAGAAAGGAGAATTTTTCTCGGAAAACCCACTGCGGTTTCACCAACCTGTGAACGAGTATATGTTAAAAACCAGTGGTGCAATAAAAATGCTTAATTCCAGTCAACAAAGTGTTGGTTGTGTAACTGTCGAATCCAGTTTAGAGCAAACAACAGCATAAAACAGTAATAGTTCAACTTGAATTGCGGTTTGTTACAGAAAGTTATACGTAGCCTTGGAAGTTAAATGGACTGTAAACTCATCAATAAATCAAATAAAGCAGGTAGAAGGGCTGGTTGGGTGAATTGAAATTTACTTGTCAGCAGTAATTTCCGAAGTTTAATCTTGTAAGCGACCAAAGAATAAAGACAGCTTCGAGCCATTACTACAAGGCGAGGTATTCAACGAAGATTAATGCGAAATGAAACCCCTAATTACACACCTTGAACAACGAAGTATGAAATCTTGGTTCACAATGGCCTACATATCTTTGCAATCACTGTTGACATTTGTAAGGAGAAATGCCAATAAAGATGCAGAGAAAGCGTATCTACTCATCTGTTCTTTCTCAGAATTACGCCAGATTTTGTAAAATAGATAAATTACATTTTATTCTGTTTTCATGTACTACTGTCGAATTTACGATTCCGAAGTAGAAGTTCCCATAGGGGAGTTCAAGGAGAATATATATCATATTTAAGTAAACTACTTATTTGCATTTATATAATTCTGTAGGGTAACATAAACTGTGAGCGGCCTGCCGTGGTGTAACACGGATCATTTCGAAAGCTGACGTCACACTGGTATTTGGAAAATAAAAGTTTTGCTATCAGTCTTACTGATGTTATGAAGTCACGATATCTTGTATTACCAGTGCTGAGCATAGGCAAATAAAATGTTTTGCTGCGAGCAAACATACTTTTGTTATACCATGTTACTTAAATTGTTTAAAGAAATCTACTTAGACCACTACATCAAAGTAGTGTCTAAGAGATTTCTAATTTGAAAGCAATAAAATGACTCAAATCAACATCTGATATGACGTTATTATGACAAAAATATGCATTTATAAAGGTGCTTCAATTTACATCACAATGAAGACCGTAAGATACATACAAGATCAAACTTTTTACGTACATGCCTCCCGTTAAACGTTCAGCAACGTTGTAAAACCATGGATTGCTGTGTATATACATAGCGACATTAGTAAACTGTAATGTAGTAGGAAATAAACATAAATATATTATCCATGACTGAGAATGCACTGGGAAATGTATTTGTTTATCTTCGCAGTTAAAATAATGCCTTTACATCGAGACTGCTATGAATGACTTCACTCGCTTGGAGGATAAGATTATTTCTCGGGCATAACCTAAAGTCTTGAATGTGATATGTAGAGTCAATTACAGCCAGATTCTCACCAGATGTTTCTCTAATTAGTAAGGCAGTACTTATAAGTTATTCTGAAATAACAGTGGCGTTACTGCCTAAATTTGCAAGAGTTAAATCGCTTTATATTTTAAAAGCTTTCTTTCGACTACAGCAGCTGTTGTCAACCTTTCGATATCTTGGCCCGCAACACCCATTTCTTAACGATGATGGTCTACCATGTAAAATGTTAAAAAAACAGGTTAATATGTTACCTAATTACATTTTTTACTAACTTATGTCTTTAATTCTTATGAACTAGTCATTTAATCATTTACTTTTAGCCTGAGCAGTGCATTAAGACAATCATTCAGCTAGATACATCATTGCTGCAGATTTTTAGTAATTTTCGGCAAAATCATAATCTCCTTTGAGAACACCTTGTCGATATCAGGAAGTGTTTCATCATCGTCATCATGTGAGGGTCAAGGATTTTTGGACTTGTGACCCGTTATGGCTTCAATCGCCCAGGAAAATTTTTAAAGGGCCCCTTTCTTCTTCTTCTTCTTCTTCTTCTTCTTCCTATTGGTTTGTGTTTCAAAATTAGATGTAGCAATTTGTCCTTGTCCATTCTTCGTACTTGTTGGTTCCAATTCCTTCTGTATCTGTGAGAAAGTGTTTAGATATTTCACACGTAAAATATATTTAGTTTAGTTTCGTTTTCACTTGTTTTGACTGCTTTATTATTGTTGTATTTATTTTATCTTCACTTAATGACTCTATAATTTTATTCTGTAGTTGCTGAGTTAGTACAATAAAACAAAAATTTAATTTTACAAAAAAAAATCATCTATTGTGCGGTAAATATTTTACCACCACACACGATGATACAATACTCAGTCTACATATGTGTGCTGCACGAAGCACATAGGAGGCCCCAAGACTGCGAACCTCGGACTAAGATTTTATTCCGATTTGCATTCATCTGATTTAGAATAATGGGTAACTTTCTCTGAAATGAGATATATAAGCGCATCTCGTATGTGACAGCGGTGTTAATATAAGATATATGTATGCATTTTCCATTTCATTGAACTAGAAGATTCATTACTGTGCCCAAAATAACTCGCCAATGGTTCGCATCGTGAGCCATTTGAACCCAATCCATACCCTTATCCTATTACTTTAAAGTAAACTTTGATGCTTTAATACCATTTACACCTTCTTCTCACAAGCATTTCCCTTCCTTTTACTTTAATATACGTGCTGTGAGATCCTTGACGCCATCACCTAATACACACAAAGAACTCTACGTTAATCTTGTTGGCCTAACCCACATATTCCACCTCATTTTCGTTAGATGTTCTGTTGCAAGCTGGCGGTCCTACACATAGTGTGTTACAAGCATAATGGCACACAAAATTCCATAAAACGTTTATATTTTCCAGAAAGACCATAGAACATGTTTTATATTGATTTTGCGATTAAGTGGTTAGTATTGTTGTCCCATATTAAGGTCTACTCGTCGGTCTTTTAAGACAAATGCTGGGGTATTATTGCAAAGGAAGGATACGAGCCCTTTCATCTACTTCTTACCAAGCTCGGTATTCATATGAGGGCACCGTTAAACTACCCATAATGTACGCTACTTTGTATTCCAGCACTATGTTACGTGTGTTAAGTTTATAATAAACTTTTAATGTTTTATTTCTACGAAGCAAATTATTTATTTTACAAATGTTACAATTCTTTGTGAGTAGTGACTTGTTTCGACATCAGTACGTAATTATCAGACTGTTTATTATATGTAACGTAAATATAATATTGATGTAAATTTCGTGTGAGCCAAGGACATGTTTTCGTTAACTTAATTGATTGAAGAAATTGCATGTGTTATATTCAAATACTTAGGGGAGCCCAGGGCAGAACGGGTCCACGGGGCAGAACAGGGTATCGGCTTTATTTCGTCTGCAATACGTTGCGATCTATCGGGACCGGGTGAAATACCATTAGCATAGATCACAGGGTTATGTCATGTTAATCAGCCATTTTGTGGTTACAGTTTCTGAAATAATCATCCGTGCTGAATTTCGCTTCTACATTTTTTAAATTTTCTCAAATTTTAGTGAAGGTAAAACCTATTCATTATTTACATCCACTTTGTTGAATGATGCATGTTACAAGGTGTTTTCTTGAAAGTCTTAAACACAATATTTTTATTTATTTTCATGATGTCACTTTTGTTGGGACAATCCAAATTTGAAAGAGTATTCTCGGGGCAGGATGGATACCCAGAGAAGAGGATCAAATGACAAGTTCCTGTATTGTGGTGATGTCTGTTCGCAGTCTATTGAAGGGTGGATCCTGTATTCGTCTAGCTTGAAATGGGCCCATATCTCATGTGCAGGTGTTGATAGTCACGATGATGAAGAGGTGCACATGTGTGCCGTCTGTGTTAGGCCTAAGTAGATTTCAAATGTGTAAAGTTTCGACATTTTATATTGTATATTTTATTAATCTTATATCCTACGTCATAATTATTAGATAATCTGTGTTTTCTTACAACTTTTTCAAAGATGTATCAGCCATACCCCGTGTTGCCCCGGACACGGGGAAAAACGGGGAAATTTGCATATTTGCAAAGAAATTAATATTTAAAGAAACTGTAACTATTACAACTAAATTAATAACTCGTTATAAATTTCAAATAGGCTATAAATCCACTCAAAGCTCCTCCATGTGTTTGTCTTTATTATTGTCCCTTCCACATGCCTCCAAAGATTGAGTTCCTCGTTCTGCCCCGGGCTCTCCTAGTTAAATTTGAAGTAACAAAGTTCAACTAAAATTTAAATAGTAACTTTGATAATACTAATAGCATCTGGAGAAAAGAACGAATTATAATGTTTGTCATATTACAATTTTATCACAGTCCTGTTAAAGTAAAGTTTGTCCCGCTATACGCCATGTAGGCGATTGGGGTGAGTGGAGGTATAGCTCCTCTCTTCCTTGACCTCGGCACTAGATGGGGATGAGTGGTCAGCATTACGCCCCGGCCGGCTTTACCCCCGGGAAAGGACCCCGGTACCCATTGTATAGGAGGTTGGGTGGGCCCCAGAGCCGGTCTGGACGCAGAGGCTAAAGGAAAAATCCTCTGCCCCCGTCGGGGATCGAACCCCGGTGTTCCAGCCCGTAGCTAGTCACTATACTGACTTACTTTCTCTTTATTAGTCAATCACTTTCTCTTTAACACCGTTTTTCCAAACTCTCTCAATCTACACAGCCATTTTCATACTCGCCTCCGTGAGAATTTCTGATCTCATCAACAATCAAATTTTTCTTAGGATTAGGAACAAAATTTTGGATCTTTATAAAGAACAGGCAATGTAGTTAGTAGTTTTGCATAACTGTAACTGCGTGTGCAAAAATAATTCCGGCACTAATGAAATATGTAACAGACACATATGGGAGTTGAATGTACTAGAACTTTCTCGTGTGTTACATCTCTGGTGAAGGTATTTTTAACAGGATCTCCTAGGTGATTCTGATTGTGATGTCGCACAGTAGCGTACAAATTTATCGCCACTCTAATTAGCTAAGTGCTCTAAAAGTATGAATAATAACATAACCCGTCCTTTATGTGACTTTCTCCTTTAATTATATGTTCCTTATGTTCCGGTTAAGTACCAAGGCCGACAATTCAAGAGGTGGGCTGTGCTAATGTAATTCTTACTTCATACGAAAAATCTAGGGGTTTGTGGAGGCAGCAGCAGTTTAGAATCCATGAATGCTGTTTAACGACATTTTAAAGGCAGCATAATTTATGGCCTATAACGACAAATGGCAGAGTAATTATTAATTACGAACTGGGAATAAAGTCAGAGGAGCAGCCTTGTCCTATGTTCAGAAACGTTTCTAGAATTTCCCCAGCAAAAGTAAAGATTTAGAAAAAGACGAAGTTAAGAGTAACAGGTAACCGATCGAGGAATGATCTCAACGTCACCCTAGTTTTTAAACAAATAAATCGACCCTGGTAACTTTGTATGTTCAATGTGTATTCACTGATTGCATCGAATTGTAAGTCTTATTATGAAGTTTCTAAACGGCCAACATTGATCCTGTACTTTTACGAAACCAGAATATTTCATTGAGATAATTAAAAGAACTGCAGTTCGAAGCAATTCTGAACCGAATAAATGCAGTTCCCAATTTTAGTAAAGTAAAGTAAAGTTTGTCCCACTATGCGCCCTGTAGGCGTTTGGGGGGAGTGGAGATATAGCTCCTCTGTTTCTTGACCTCGGCACTAGATGGGGGTGAGTGGTCAGCATCATGCCCCGGCCGGCTTTACCCCCGGGAAAGGACCCCGGTACCCATTGTAGAGGAGGCTGGGTGGGCCCCAGAGCCGGTCTGGACGCAGAGGCTAGAGGAAAAATCCTCTGCCCCCGTCGGGGATCGAACTCCGGTCGTCCATCCCGTAGCTAGTCACTATACTGACTGTGCTATCCCGGCTATTATTTCAAGATTTATTTTAATATTACCTTTCTGTGTATGAATATGTCTTCTAAGTTCCTGGGTACTTTCAGCTAACATGACCAAGAATATTTACACTTTTTTCTTTTCATGCATAAAACACGAAACACCTAACTAATCCTTGACATAATCATGGTAACAAAAATAGGAAAAATGCAGACTGCATAGCTCCTTGTTCTCCGAAATTTGAGTTGAACTTTCATATAAATATGTTTCCATTGTTTCGTTATAAGGTATCACTATTACGTGTTCTTTAATCAGAGAGAGAAACTCAGTTTTACTCTTAAGGAAAACTACAGGCAAAATGATACATTACCTTCAGAGAGACTGTTAAGCCTTTTTCAGTTTTATTATTTTAAGGTCCACACAATATAGTAAGTACTTTCGCTGACATTTTGAAGAATTTACCGGTGCAATAAAAATGCTACCAATGTAGGGGTAAGTTTAAAGTTTGTTCTACATTTATTATTATTTTTATTCAATTCCACTTTATAAATCAGTGGCTACCAAAGGTGGGTAAAACTCCTAATACATTACAAGTTGAAATTAAAAAATAATACTTTCTTCATCACACTGAAACGTATTGCACAGTCGCCACAATTTAAGTTATATTACATTTAATAAACGGTTGCCATAAACATTTTAAAAACTGCTTCGAGTTCCTATAGTGTTTGTCCAAAAACACGTTCACACGATCGCAATATTGGTATTCTGACGGGATTTCTTTCAAGATACTCAGAGTAGCTTAGCTTGATTTCCAGTTTACCCGTCACAAATTCAATTTATCTTAACTGAACAACTTTGTGTTCTAAACAAGCAAATGAACTCATGTAACCAAACCCGAATGACGGTAGTAAAAAGCCTAAGTAAATATGACTTAATTCCCGTTTGGTTTAACAGAAATATTCAGCTTTCTCTCGCAATTTGTCTTGAAGTCCCTAGGTCTCTAAGTTCGTAACAGGGGAAGTTATCCTCTTATATCTGTTGTGTGTTAAGAATCTAGAAGTGTATGAGCTTCCCAGAAAGACGCTTACTTAAGATTTTGTTCTGCTACGAAATTCTCGTGGGAGTCTGAAGAAAGAAACATCTCTCTGGCTTTTTTCATTCCAGAGACGACCTTAAATTGGTATAGCTATCATAAAGGTAAATATTTATCGTGTTTAGGATAATTTTGTAAATGTTTGTTACGATTGGTTATGTGAGTCATTGGCAGATGCTGTGATATTAAATGATCTCCAGTAACCAAAAATACTGAAATTGAATGCGGTGAATGTTTATGTTTCAAACCAAATTCCTTTACAATTTACTGTTCATTTTGTAACAATTATTTAAAGTTTCGGATAGAATTGGTAGTACGAGGTGCGATCGGAAAGTTTCAAGACTGTGTCAATAGAGGGCGAACCGGATGTAGTGCGAGCTTCTGCCGCTAGGGGGTGCGGCCTACATTCATAGTGAATCAGTGTGCCAGCCGACATCATCGAATTAGCATTTGTTTCTTAGTTACGGGCGTTTTGGTAGTGCATTACACCGACCCTCCTGCGATTTCGGAATGGCGGATTTTCATGAACAAAGATTGTGCATCAAATTTTGCCAAAGACTCGCCAAAACAGCTACGGAAACCTATGAAATGCTAAAGCAAGCATTTGGGGAGTCCGCAATGGGTCGTGCACAAACTTTTGTGTGGAATTCACGTTTTAAAAATGGCCGAACCTCTGTCGATGATGACGAGCGTTCTGGACGACCATCTTCGAGCACAACGCCCGAAAATGTTACGAAGATTCGGCAGGCCATTCACGAAGATCGACGTCGTACCATAAACGACTTGTGCGACATTGTTGGGATAGGCTATGGGACCTGTCAGCTGATTCTAAAGAAAGAACTCCACATGCGACGCATCATGACAACGCGCCAGCGCACACCGCCCTCAAAGTTTGGCAGTTTTTGGCCTCAAACACCATGGCCTTCATCCCGCACCCTCCTTATTCGCCGGATTTAGCTCCGTGTGACTTCTTTCTCTTCCCAAAGATGAAATTTCAGCTAAAGGGAAGGGGATTTGAGACGTTAGAAGAGATTCAGGCAGAATCGCAGATGGTGCTTGACAGGCTGACAAAGAAAGATTTCCAGGGATGCTTCCAGGCTTGGCAGCGGCGCTGGGATCGTTGTGTTCACTCCTAGGGGAACTACGTCGAGGGTGATGGATGAATTTAATACCTGAGATAAGTGTACGGGTTTTTATAGGCGCCGTCTTGAAACTTTCCGATCGCACCTCGTACCTAACTATCTAACTAACCAACTAACGAAACCACCCATCAATCAACAGCCTAACCAATCAATCAATATACCAAATAATTAACTAACTGAGTGTCAGTTTGACTGACTCAGCAATTTAATGGATCAGTAACACTCTTTAAAAGGTGATAGTAGTTCATCTAGTCAGTAACAAGCGACTTTAATGGTACCTAAAATTCATTACCGTTTTCACAAGAGACCACACACTGAGCCAGCTGAGTCCAGTCCAGACCTCAGCCACTGTTTCTTTAACCCATATGTACCATTCTTAGATCTCTTTTGTGGAAGAAAACGGACAGCTTAAATGCCGGGAGTAATGGAGTTAAATAAAATAAAATAATTTTTCCAGTTTATTAATTTCAAAATTAGTAATAATATAATAAATATTGTATCACAAATTGTGGATAATGTGTCCGACACTATTCTTTACTATACAGAAATTGTAGTTTCAACAGTATCAATAAAATAGGACAGTCCTTACAGTCATAAGTAATTAATTTTAAAGTAACTTAAAGATCTGAGCAAAATACTTCGTTTTCCTTTCTTACATCTATTTACATATTAATACTAAAAAAAATAAAAAGGGATCTTATGCGTACAAAGATAAAAGTTTTAAAAATATATTGATTCGTTTATCTGTTCATAAACGTGGATAAAACTGCTGCATGATATACCTAAATGCTTACTGCCATTTTGTAATCATTAGGCGGATAAATTTTGATAGGATATATGAACATAATATTATTGATAGCTTCAGTAATTAAATAATTTTAATTTAGAGCTAAAACAAAATTGTGTAGTAGCGATTCAGTATGATTGGCAGAATATTGCTATTGTGTGTCTGTATAAACTAACACTTTGTTCAGAACACCTTTCTGAGAATAAAATAGTCGCTCAACTGATAAAGAAATTTTCTGTCCTGTATGGAAATCCAAAGGTGTTATCGTTCTCACAGTAGCCAGACACTAAAGACTATCGTGTCAAATAAATTGTACAAACCCTCATACATTATTTTAATGTTATCTTACCGACTTCACACACGTAACCTTTGTGACCTCTTCCAGCACCCTGTTCTATTCCTGAATATATGTGATTTGTATGAATTCATGTATGTATCACAGACGTACCACATACAATTTGAAGCTGTTTTCCTATATAAAATAATTTTGTATGATATATAAATACGGTATAAATTATACTTTAATGTAATTACACATAAACATTTAAAAACCTCGCTCAATATATTACACAAGGAAAGTGTCCTCTGTGTTAAGTTTTATTTATAAGAGAATTGTGCCACATTTAATCTCAGATCAAAGAATTGCTTACCTTTATGGACCGTTACTAGATACTTGCTGTGATACATCAACTTTACTCTTTCTCCTTTACAACCGCGAATTGTTTATAAAAAGACTGAGATCAAGGTGGGTAATAGAGCTTTATCACCTCTGAAGGCCAGTGATAAACAAACAACGGGCCTGAAGCCTCCTTGTTTTGATGTACCTTCTCCGTTCTCGTTTGTTTAGCCATTTTAATTAGATGCCGTCGAAGAGAGGACGGAAATTAAAGGTTTGTGGTTTATTCCCGGGAGAAGCCAGGTGATGAAACCACGAGAATTTCGTAGCGTTTATTACAACTAGTAATAATTACTAGACCAGTTTGAGATTAATGTTACAAACAGACGGAGGAACATTAATCACGGCTACAGGTTTATATCTGAATAACGTGTTAATATGAAGTGACAGAATGGTTATGTAGTTCCATCGAAAGGTAAATATTACTCGTTTATTTATGCGCAGGATAGCACATTTATTAGCAGATTAATTGACTTAAATATTTTTATGTTAATTCATAAAATCCTTAAATGTTGTGAACATGGTGATTTTGGTAATTTACAAAGTTTCTAAAGAACTTCTTCGAAACGTTGGTATCTAGCTATAACAAAAAATTCGCGGCCCCACAAAGGACCACAATCGGCAAATAAAACAGTTGTTTCATTCCAAACTCTTATCATCTGACTGTTGAAGAACATCTCCGAATCTCATTCGACGTTACAGAACCTAAGCACCGATCCGTATTTTTTCCACTTCCCTGATTTAGTTTACCTCATGGACCATTTATCCCTCACGTCCTCAACTTTCTATGCTCTTGTCACCGAATTGTTTTCTTCAATACATCAGAAGTAATTTGATTCCTCACTCTGTGGCTGTTACTCAACAGTTCAGCGTATATAACATTGCTACGCTGCAAGTTCTGAACTGTCTGGGCTCCGCCAGTGGTGTTAAAATTTTGTATGATTTTGGTGTGGCCGTGATCCATGTAATTTAGTGACGGCTCGTATAACTGACTAAATAAATCATTGGGGAAGAGTCTTTCTTCGTGTCGTAATAGTAGGTCAGCTGTTGAAGAAATACCCCGCCATTTATGCAACTTAAATGGCCATTACCTTATTAACAAGGGTCCGCTACTTGATCCTATTCGGAGCCAGATGAATCAAGCACATACTCTCATATCTTATTAATTATATTTTAATATTACTCTCTCATCTGCGTCTTGTTATCCCACGTGGGTTCTCCCCTTAATACTTCTGAATAATATTCTTCATGATTTCATTATCTTTGTAATACGTCCTACATGCGCTGTCTATTGCATTCTTCTCGACTTGACGTATAACACAACAAGAAATTAAATTGCTATCTCTAATGCTTACGCACTGAAATACATTGAAGTTTTAGACATAAATAAACTGCATTTATAGCGTTAAATTGTTTAGAGTGGGTGCAATAAATTTAGATTTTGTTTTCTTGAAATTTTACCAAGAGCCACCTGTAGCGCGCGGACTGTGCGTTGCCAACCATTGCTCCTCATGGGTGCCTATTTATTCTCCCATTGTATTAAACACTACGTAACTTGTTTTAAGACGTGTAAAATTGTTTTATTTAAGAAAGAATTTCAAGTATGAAATGATGTTATAAGGAACGGACACGTTTCATTATCAGTACCCCTTGGAGCTGCAGAGAAATTGTATATTGTCTTGTATCGCGTGGTTAGCATCTTAAATCACAAGACGGCTCACCAATATTGCTCCAATATTGCATGGCTGAAAATTGGTATAACTTTCAATTTCAGGCTATAAAACTTTCTCACTCTTTAATTTAACCACAAAGTTATGTTACGGTAAGAAACACATACACTGTTTTATCTTAATCTAATACATTTATTACACTTATAAATCTATTTTTGCGAAAAAATAATCATGCTACAATATCAAAATGCAAATCTTTAAACGTATATGTTATCATAAAATTGGACAATACAGTTATTTTAAATAAGAACCAAATCACATGATGTGATTATATGTAATCGCCGATTATATTATTAATTAATCATTTTTACAGCATTATATTAGCGGGTCCAGTGGCAAATAAAATAGGTAGAACTAAATCAAGTAGACAATAGACATGTCGAAGTACATATTAATTTGTATGTTTCTTATATTTTATTAGGTATCGCCATGCTTGTATGTAAATCTGTGCGTCAATTCTCAATGATAAGTTGGTGTATTATCAACACGTCTTATACAAAGAGAGACTAATTTCAATAGATATCACCTCCGCTTTGTAATTTTAAATCTTAACATCATTAATTTTACCACGACGACCATACGATATTTTGAGGAGGGAACAACATTGACACCATGTCAAGCAGGGTCTAAAAATCATGTAGATATGAACAGATTTTCTAAAGATAGGCAACTTTTTAGAAGTGTATTTGTACAATGACAGCGTTAAATATTGGCTTACTGTCATAAACTATATGTCCCAATGAAATAAATAATATTGTGCTTTTCTGTCTTAACAAACTAAATGAATTCATGGATATCTCAATAAGTTTCCGACAGGAACACTAATTTTTCTCTTTACCGTCACATTCTGGTTGGTTCTACTTAGCCTTCTACCCAGTGGGTTTCAGAGACTCGTTCCGAATAGTTTGGGCTCAAACTGACATCTCAGGTCCGATGTTAAGAAAGCGCAACACGTGGGGGTTAATTTACTTTGTATTTATTGTAAACAGATTCGGTGTAAAAAATATATAGTATATTTTGGGGGGAATAAATACATTTTTAATTTTATATTCCGGAAAATAACGGTGAAATATTAATTTATTTTTAAAAAGTCTGTTATTATCAGCAAAAGTTTTGGAAAGTTATGGACTGAATAAATTGTATAGTTGAATATTAGAATTAATCTCTCATAGCTTCTCGTTAGCCGAGGTATGCTTAGCAAAGCGATATTCTGTCCTAGTTTATAACCAGCATGCTTCGTGTCTCTTGGGGTCTGCTGCAGCATGTTGCATGAGGCTCAGAACCAGAGTATGTAAGGAACAAACAGTTGTGTGCAGCCTCAAATCCCAGACTTTCGTCACAGTGTGCAGGTTCAGTATTTTGTGGTAACGTAACGGCTTTCGTGTTTCCGGAATATTCCTCCCTTGAAACTGCCTTTTACGTTATTTACTTCACTACACCCAAGAGATAACATATGGAATCTTTAATTTCGGTATTTTAAACTATCAGTACCCATACTGGAACCAAAGTTAGGTTGTGTCTTCTTCAGAATTGTATATTACAATGCCGCGTAATATTTTACATGAATATGGGAGTTCTGAAGGAATGTGTCCCCATTTCTACTCTGAAAACGAATAATGAATTTTCTTTTGGAAATTTGGTTAACAACCCACAACATTAAACGGTGTCATGACCCATAAAACCACAGTTCAGTTTTTCACCTTCAACTAAAAATTAAATTTCACAGACGAAAATTATGTCATATTATTGGATAATGATTAGGAAAACATAAAAATTTCACTGAGAACCGTAAGTGCAACGGAGCTCTCTCGACTGCATAGTGATTTTGTGCTTTAATTCTCGTACGATTTATTTATCACTAAAATTCCAAAACACTAGAGTAAACATTTAATTGGAAGTTTTTTTTGTCTTGTGTCACAGAGAAACTATGCATTAATATTTAAAAAAAAAATCATGGGGAAAATACGCATATACATTACATCTCACATGTTTCGTCTCTTTCATTAAACATTTTACCGTGTTCAGACAAATAAATAACAAGTGGAAACGAATCCGGAGAAGCGGAAAAACACTTAACCATCTGTAATCTAATTATTGGAAATATCGACACATAAATATTCGATTTCAGGGAAGCGAAATGACGAACTTGGCCTTCATACAAATGACGCTCAACGCAGGCTTACATGACGTCAGTTTTCGGGATACAACAATTTTACATTAAAATGTTGTGACAAATTCTCTTTCAAAAATGGACAACGGCAATTTTGTGTCATAACATTGCCGCAAGACCCACTATCCTGTTCCAGCCTACCTCGCATCATCCATTGCGTTAGAAGCTTCTGGGAATGTCCGTTTACGTCAGCGCGTCTCCTCGCCCCAACAGTACGTGAAGTCCGCGCCCAGGCGTGGTGAACACACGTGTGCGAGGCCCGACCCCGCCCGAAGGTCGGCGTCGGGCTTTGTGGCACAGATAATATTCATGTACGGGCAGAGTGCGGGCTGGGTTGAAATGATAGCGATGAAATGTAAAATAGAACATATCGGGCTTTCTTTAGCCTTTCCTTTTTTCGCAAAGTTATTCATAGTTGCGTTCATTTTAAGTTTCTGGCACTTTCGGGTTCCGGAAATAAATCTAACCGACTTGACTTTCTCCAATATGTTCGTAACTGTTCCCTTTCATAAATGATTTTAGGAAACTCTTGTCAAACTTGGCTTCCGACATCGTTGTACCTTTCCTCAAACTTGAAAATAACCTCAGATGTTTTTAGCTAGTCTTTAAACAATAATTCAATGCTTACTGGCAATATGCCATAAAATAAATATGTGTTATTGATACGATAGTCAGAGCTACTTGTAAATAGTTGGTAGTTTTTTCATGATGGAAAGTATTCTGGTTTTGGTGGGATACAAGGAAAACAATCGGAGACAGAATTTGGCTGGACCCAAATGCTCCTAGACTGGCCCTGGTAAAATTCTAAAATTTCAGGCAGGTACAGACGCCTAGGTAGACATTAGACTTAATTCTGAAGCAACAGTATTTGCAATATATGGCAGGATTTTCCTATATGAGGGATCACGTCATCATGAGACAACACAGACGGACACGGATAAATATTCAGGCTCAGGTCTGGAATCTGAGCCACGATCAAACATTTCGCGTTAAACAGGACGGACCGACAGTTAAGTATTTCCTTGCACAGCTGAACATTTGTAATAGGTTGACTGGAGTTTAACGTTACGCTCAAAGACTTTATAGGTAATTGGTTTATCCTGTGTTGTAAATTTGCTACGATGTTTAATTAGCCCATTAGTCTGAATTAGTGTTGAAGAAATCTGATGCTTAAATAAACGTCTCCAGCGTTATTTGTATAATTAATTCCTTCATTATGAGTTGCAAATAACGCATATGAGAAAGTAAATATATCACATAAGAGAAAAGTGTTCGCTGTCGAACGTTGCGGCAGAGTGGTTAACACAGCTGCTTAGATTAAATTTTCTATCTGGAGAAAGGCTATGCCGACTGGAGTTTCCGTGGTTTGTCTCATCCCCTTCAGACAAATTCCTGAATTTTGTCTTGAATCAGGTCACTACCATTTCCTTCCAAATCTCTCCACTTCGTGGATCATTGGAGATTATATAGCTGAAACGACTAAGAGCGTCGTTAAATAAGCCAAAAATAAATTCAATATAACACCTGATAGTTGTTATGAAACACATATTTTCAGAGATTTCGTAACATGTAGTCTAATTCTATTTATTACGGTAAAATTTGTTAGCGCTATGCGTAGTGTAGCACAATGTGATGAAATAAATTATAATTTTGCGGAGGCGGGTGTATATTAGTTTATTCATTTGTTTGTTTAACGACTCAAGACTATATAACATCGAATGATACGACCACAAATAATTGCACAAGGTATGAAAGCAAGCAATCGTGCCCTAATTTAAAGATAGTTCCGGAATTTTCCTAGAAAGACTGAAGAAAATAGCGAGAAACTTCTTCAGGATAGTCGGTCTTTCGATCGATATTTTAAATCGAAAATTTTAACCTCTTGACCGTGACGATGGCAAATATTAGAGTACCTCTCAACTCCGAAATTCATCTAAATAATGTTTTAAGGATCGACTTTATACCGCAAAGGAAACGCATCACGCCTCCAACACGAAGATCCAAAAGCAAAATAATCATTGTTTCTTTTGAGAGTTATAGTAACAGTACAGTTAGATCCACTTTCTGTCGATTGAACACGGAGTAGTTAAATATTAAACTTGGTTGCATATATTGCTACCAGTAGGTTTTAAAACATCAAACCTTGAGCAATGGGGTAACTTGAGGGTTTAGACATCAGGATTTCCTCTTTTTGTTTCACCAATATATTTGATTCAATATAAAAACCAGGTGGATCAAGGTATGGCCGAAATTTAATTTTACTCTGTTTCATATACAAAAAATATCACCCGATGTATTAGTGAAAGAACGGTTTGAATCCTCTGTTACAATAAAAACCAAGCCAAAACACGCCATTCCACGTTGTCCTCTTATACAAGAATCTGAATTTTTAAACATGGTTTCCGCTGTGTTCCAAAAGTCAGATGCTTTTGTGCCCTGGCTTTGAACAGCTACCGCAAAATCAGCGACGCGAGTCTTCGTCATAGCGCGGTGTACTTTTCTATGCTTCATGCGAAAGACTAACTAAAACACACTAGTATAAGGTAGTTTGAAATTCGTATACTACTTGATTATTCAGTATCAAATTGAGAAGTTAGGTTTACCTAAGTTTACTTAAGCACATCAAACTAGTTTTGTGACATCAGAATAGGGACTTCGCGTCACCCTGAATTCCAAAACATATCCCCTCTCTCTGTCACGTGTAAAATTCATGTCCAAAGCAGCCGACGAGATGCTTTCATACTTAATATTCTATGAGTGTTACATATTTAGTTGATTGACACAATGGGGAGGCGCTCGGTTTAACCGCGTTCTCCTCGTTCCTTTCGGGTCACAAGTTATGTGACATTGAAATTACTTTGCTTCACTCTCTCAGAACTTACTAATTAATTGGCTAACTCAATAATAAATTAATTACTCTGTATCGAATTAACTTACTACAATGAACTGATTATGTAACTAATTAACTAGCACCTTGACTAGTTACTTGACTGAATAACTTACTAATTAATTGTCATAATAATTTATTGAGTGTCTCATTAATTAACAAACAAACCCCTACATTAGTCATCTTATTTACCAATTTATTGACTAAGTAATTAATTAACCAACTTGTTACGTATTTCAGTAAGTCGCTATCAGAATCACTATTGGACTATAATAACTAATATACTAATTTTATAACTCCCTAAATAATGAATTAATTAACAAATAACATATAAACCTCTAGCAGTTTAACTCGAAACATTAGCAATTCTAACTTAAAAGTCATGCTTTTACTCGATTGTGAACTAGTTTATCATGTCAAGATCATTATTTTGTTTTTCTAAGACAAATCTTTCTAATATTTCATGGTTATTTGCGAGAGCAACTTCTTTCTTTCCACAATTATACGACCTCCTATCCGATTTCTTCCCAACCGAGCGCAATAGTAGAACACTAACTCCATTTGCCTTGTCTTCGTGAAGTATGTATTTGGTTCGTCTCACGGTTAGAACTCTGCAGTAGTGACAGTTATTATTAAGTTTTCCTCAGCCTCACCTTGTGAATACAACGTAAGAACTGTATGATGGTTACTTTCTGCTAATCTCTCTACATTTCATTTTATACCACATGACATTAAAATCTGATATTACAACTTATAATAACCGAAATATAAACCAACAAAAACGCTACAATATCTGAGAAGGAAGAGTTTCAATTTTCCGTTTGTTTATTTGAAGCTTAAAAATGGCTGTCTTCCGCGTTGTAGCTTTGTGTAGTCTGGCAAGAGATTTACCCTAATTTCAGAGGTGCGTTCTTCCTCTTTCATCAAGGCCTTGCAATCTTCACATTCGCCGCCGTGAGGCTTAAAACAAACACCAACATAGATCAGGCGAAATGGCGGTCTTCAGGGTCAAGAACTAGGACTTACGGAATACAAAACAGGGGAAAAAATAGCAGAACCCAACCTCTACATTCTGTTTCGGTACAGAAAAATTAGATTCCATCAATATATTTTCGTGCTAATCCCAATGTGCTTTTGTCATCTGGTATATAAGGCACTGAACTGAAGTAATCTCCTCATAACACGTGCTCAGACTTCCTGTTCGTGTCGTAGCTTCCCGTTTCTAGTTTAAGCTCACTCTTTGTGCTGGTTCTCTGCTAATGACAGCATTAACTACTTCATTTAAGTTCGTTAATTACACGGCTAAGAGATCCTCTAGTGCTTTACTTCAGCACTGTACACCTCTGCTTTGCACAAATGCAATCGTGCGTAGAGAAGAAACACATTCCGATACTTCCAATATTCTCAAACATCTGGAAGAAACTGAATACTTTAGATTAAACTACGCCAAAATGATGTTGAAAGGTTAGCTGTTTCGAAAACGACAGACAGTCATTATTTTTTATAAATGGCTTAGAGTTTCATGACTATCTAAATTAACGTCTTTGTAAATTTTATTCAAGCGGTTTAAATAATGTTTTTTGTAATAATGTGTTTTTATTTACTAAATACATATCTAAGATCGGCAATATTTTTCTTTATAACTTCAGTTCTAGGCGTCAGGAAAAATTTCCAAGCACCCGATTAGTATATATTTGCAGTTAATTTTATATATTTGTTTTCGTTATGTCTTTGTGTCCATCCATACCTACCTGAGCAGTTTTCATTAAATTCAGTATAATGATAGTTACACTGAATTTTGTTATACATTTTAGTTTTGATTGACTTTACATAATTTAATGGTTACTTGAAGTATCGAGAAAAATGTGGAAGAAACATTAAAAGTATGATATAAAAAGGATTTTAGGGCGGTATGTTTATGTACTGACTCAAGAGTGCATTTAACATCAGGCTTTGCTGTTAGCATTATTGAATCATCTAATTATGGTACCAGATAGTTAGTTAAAACCTATGGAATTTTAGCATACGTACCACACAATACTCGATGTAAATTGAAGGTTATACAGTGTTGAACTGTAAATCCTTTAATCTAATCATTCCAATGCTATTTAAATTAATTCGGTCGTTATTAACTCCTGTCGGCTCTGTGTTACAGCGAACAGATTTCTCTCCTTTAAAATGCCTAGCATGCGAGGAAATCGAATACCTCACGGTCGATTGCTACTCGATCCTAGTAGTGAAGGAATATCAGAATCAAATAGGGGTGGTAGAATATCTCCAGAATGGAAAAGTGCTTTTATTCCGTCGTGTTAAATTTACTTCTAGCTTTAAAAAAAAGAGTAAGCAACCAATCTTACTATTTCTTTGATGTCTTCCGAAGATGATAACGCTTTTCACTAACATGAGGTAGTTAAGGATGGAAAGTCAGATCCTATGATGCCTGGTGGGAACGAATTTACTCCCGTGCATTCTCATAAGAACGCTGATATACTTTGATTATATAAATAATATTTTATAATTGTCACATTATAAAGGTGGGATATTTGGTTCGAACTAACACGTTCTTAAATAAATAATTTATTTTCTGCTCACTTAACATCCCAGAAAAACGATGATCCTAAGATATACGCTGAAATGATGATAATGATACAAAACAACAGGCAAAGGTTATTATTTAATGGAGTAGCTGTACACATAGCTGTAACGTTGTTGAATAACTCAATGTCTTTTACGTTAATTTTTTAGATACAAATCTATAGTTGCAAATGGAATAGTAATACAGACCTCACACTTCTTCTCCAAACAACGCGTTTTATTTCGTTAAATATTTACTGTAACGAAAAGCGGTTAAAATAAATTCTGTATGTCCTTTGATTTATGTTATGTATTATAGTTTGTGTTATGCTTTATAATATAATCGTTTTCCGAGAATATGGATGGAATTCTGTTCCAGTTTGATTTTTGATCGTAATTTTATTGCACTTACACAAACCGAAATAATTTTTTCTGAAATAATTTCTTCCCCTGAGTCCGTCTTTTTGAAAGAAGAGTCAAATCGAAGATGGCCCTGATGATGGAGGCAGCAAGGACTTCTGAAACGTCGGTAAACTTCTACCAGATTACACGGAGGAACAACCCAGAACACAGCCATCTTCCGTCTCACAGCCGTGAAAACTTCAAATCCTACATAGTCTGATCGCTTTTCTCATTGTGGTTCCCGCGTGAACATCATTATCAATTTAGTATTCATCTCTGTAATGTGACTGAGGTTAACTCGCTTTAGTACATGTTAGCATAAACGCTACCAGGATTGTAGGTTAAAGTTTAATAATTTTATTTCCCTTGCAGATTATCAGACGTTGTTTTCATGCGGGCCTTAACCGATGGTGACGAAACGCACCTGAAATTATTTCTATAATAACTAGGAACACCAGCTGTAACAGCTTATTAATTGGGCCTGCCCGCATAACGATTTGACAGATATGGAGACAAAGCAATGTGTTCCAGTTCAAGTCGATAAAGCCGCTCAATTGAACAGGCCTCACGCTTGTATGCTACAGCATTTAGCGTCTACCGTAACATCTGAACATTGTGCTTCATTACAACACAGTCACACTCGTATATTTATTACAACACAAGAGCAAACGCATCTATAATGTGCTTTATGTTTACGCGTTTAGCCTGTGTTATTACAATCACCTCAGAATATGGAGGGAATAGACCACATGGGAGACTCAGCTTTAAATGGGAGGATAATATTAAACCAGAATTTAGGAGAAAAGGATGTGAGAATCTGGATTAGATTCGTCACGTTCAGGCAGGAAAATTTCCAGTAGTGCGATCTTGTGAAAATGGTAAAAAGAAACCTTCGAATACGATAAACGGAGGTAATTTCGTGAATAGTTAAATGGGTATAATATTTTCAATAAGATATCTGATTAAAAAAATACTTTATAGTGTTACCAAGAAACAGGTATGTTACCGTTATGCATTCTTTTAGTCAATATTAATAATAATTCATGGATTTTCACTCACTTCGTATGAATGTCATGCCACTGGATGCCACCTTACCTTTCGACTTCCTGAATTTCTGTTTCTGATACTACTTCCACGGCGGAAGAAACAACGTACGAGTTACTAGAGCAGGATCCTCGTACTATGCATGGCATTACACTTTCTTAAAAGATGCGTCTCTTATTGAATAACTTCTTTTATAATGAAATAACGACAAAATAAACATCGTATCCGTTATAAAAATTGATAGGATTTATGAATTACGAAATCTGGATTTCATTGATCTCTACATTTACTTGAAACATTTTCGATGTAAATACACTTTCTGTTTGTTTTTTGGCTTTTGATATGTATCTATATGTGTGTGTACTTATATATAGTAAATAAAGATTTGTTTATTGTGATACAAGTTTTGTATAAACACAGACAAAGCCGACGGTTCCGAATGCAAAGAAAAATTTCCATCGCATACAGGCTACTATGAATTGTCAATAGCATGATGTGCCAAGTTAACGCGTACGGCGTGACCTTGTAACATAAACTAAATGTCACAACCCCAAACAAAAGGCCATGCAGTGTATGGTGTGAAAATCTCTGTTTATCCATTTATCGCTGAAACGTAAACTTCCGGTCCGGTCACCCAATCAACTGCAATATCCCCCCTCCCAAGCCTCCAATACTTGTTTGTGACGATCTTGCTATATGGTTAGAGACAGGCAGAATGTTTGTGCTCGACATTATATAACTCCTGGTGAGAATGGGACACTAAAGGTTGTTTTCGATTGAAGTTGCGTTGAAGCTTTTTTTTAACATTTGTGCAGCTGAACAGATGAGAATTTCATACCTAGCAGTATCAATCAAAATAATAATTTGGTGGAAAGTTGTCTTTCTTACAGTACGGTTCTTTAGATCTAGACAATGGTTACCTAACACATTTAATAGTTTCTTCGTAGCAGTAAACAGTAATGTTGCAAATAACATTATTAATCATCGAAGGACGCAGTAATCTTAATGGAAACGCCATGAAACTGCAAGGCATTCTAAAAATGTAAGAGACAGGCGTTTTTACGTTTAAGTTCAACAAGTTTGGTTTCACAATTTTCAGTACTGTGGCTGTAACAACACAGTTGAGGTCAGAATTGTAACAAAATTACAATATATTATGGTTGATTATATCTTACAATAAAGACTTACTTCTCTTTTGGAACTACCGCTTTAAACTTCCAAATTTCCAAGTGCTGTACTTATCTGTCAGATCACAATGTAGATTCATTTTCTCATTAATTTAAATGTGCGCAATAAATACAAATAGTTAATTTACAATAACAGCAGCAAATTAATTCACTGTGTTGCATCAGTGTTAGATAAGCTGGAAAGGCAGTTGGGATATGCCGCGTTTGAATCTCTACGGACGTTCTAACTGTCGCTCTTGATGATTATATCTGTCTTCAGTACGTGCTGAAGAGTAAAGATCTAACGCCATTGAATATCATAGGAGCACCTTCATCGTTTAAAATTCGCAATGATTTCGCCTCATTCTATGGTTAGTAACTTGTTAAGCTTCGTTACGTAATCAAATATTTTTTAACCGGCGTGCATTCACATGCGTAAGCGTACTCGGCGATTTTAAATTAAGAGCATTACTATAAGAGGTGCTACCAAAACGTTCGGGGAATTTTTATTCCACGAGCGAACCGGTTGTGGAATGGCCTGCCGCCGCTAGATGGGGCGAGCAGTACCCTTTGTGAATTAGTGTGCCGACAGCCGTGAAGGCGAGAGGCCGCGTTCTTGAGTCTCGTGCGTTTATGTAACGTTGTGTTGTAGTGGTTCGGCGATTTTTTAAATGGCAGATTTTAAGGAGCAAAGAATCTGCATCAAATTTTGCTTTAAGCTTAAGAAAACTGCAGTAGAAACCCACCACATGCTTGTGGAAGCATTTGGTGAGAATGCTATGAGTCAAAGTAAAACTTTCTTGTGGTACAAACGCTTTGAAGATGGACGAATGTCTGTCGACGACGATGAGCGTTCAGGACGACCATCGACAAGCACAACACCGGAAAACATCGCGAAAGTGCGAGAGGCTATGGTTGCAGATCGTAGACGAACAATCCATGATGTTTGTGCGATTTTAGGAATATCTTACGGGTCCGTGCAACGCATCTTGTCAGACGATTTGAACATGAGACGCATTGCTGCAAAATTTGTGCCGAAACTGCTGAGCAGCGACCAAAATGAACATCGCGTTGCTGTCTGCACTGAACTCAAAGATGAAGCCAGAGATGACCCCAACTTCATTTCCAAGGTCATAACCGGTGATGAGTCCATGGACTTATGGTTATGACCCTGAGACCAAGCAGCAGTCGTCGCAGTGGAAGTCGACAAATTCACCGCGGCCACAAAAAGCACGTCAAGTTCGCAGCGAAGTGAAGTCCATGCTGATCTTTTTTTTGATATCCAAGACATTGTCTACAAGGAATTGTTGCCCATGGTCAAACTGTCAACGGGAAGTTTTGAAGCGGCTACGGGAGAGCATTAGGCGGAAACGTCCGGAAAAGTGGGAGAACAACAACTGGGTTCTCCACGACGATAACGCGCCCGCTCGTTGTTCGACAGTTTTTGGCTTCCAAAAACACGACAGTGGTTCCACACCCACCCTATTCGCCTGACCTCGCCCCCTGCGACTGTTTCCTGTTCCCCAAAATAAAATTTCGATTGAAAGGCCGTCGTTTTGACACAATTGAGGAGATCCAGGCAGAATGGCAGGAGGTGCTTAAAACACTCACAGTTGAAGACTTCCAGGGATGCATGGAATCATGGAAAAAACGCTGGGATCGCTGTATCCATGTCCAAGGGGACTACTTCGAAGGAGACGGTGGAAACTAGGAGTTATGATAAGCAATTATCTTTTTATGGGCAAATTCCCTGAACTTTTGGGTAGCACCTCGTATGCCTTCATTTAACAGTAGTCCACAAAGTGTGGCAGGCGGGAAATTAGAGCGAGATTATTTTAAGCCTTTTTTATCTCATCGACTTGTTCAACAAATGTTATGCTGGTCAAATGAAGGAGAGCATGATTTGCAGAACTTGTAACATGAATGGGGTGTAGAGAACTTAATATAACATTTCAGAAGAGAAATCCGAAGGGAAGGGGAGAACGGACGATAATATTAAAATGGACCAAAATAAATCATGTAGTTTAGGTTGGGAAAACGAGAATTTCTGCAGCCGCTGGATTCTCAATATGAAGGTCAATGTATTTATTCCTGTACTTTTCATTCCAAATTTCTATTATTACATTGAACAAGAAACCTAAATGGAGTGAATGTAGTATAATATTTTGAAAATTAATAAGTGTAGGAAATTTGAAGAGAGTGTTTCGGACACCACCAATCTATCGGGCTTCGAACCTATTACATGTAATCCAACCAATATTAGTGGAGTAAATCACACCTTTTAACTTTCCAAACATGTATTACACGAAACAAACCGATTAACTCCATTGTTAATTAAACTTGAAGAAAAAGTTGGCGGTTGTTTTGAATACAGCCAAACAGATGTAGCGACACCAGCATCGACGGACGGGTCCAGACGCCTTCTCTCACAAGCGACGCGAGGTGGGGGGGGGGCGCATGCGCGTGACTTTAGAGACGAAAGGGTATGAGGACTACAGAAACGAGGTTTGCGCCCAGTAAGTCGGCTGCGGTAGCTTGCTGGCAGCGGTGACGCTACAGAGAAGTCAGAGAGAGTTCGTCTTTACTCTGAGCAGAGGTGTGAGGAGCTACGACGTGGTTCTCAGTTGGTGGTAGTCTGTTTCGTAACCGGTGTGACCCTCACAACGGGAGTGTACTTTCACCAAAAGGATACGCCGTTCAGTTATAAACAACTGCTTTTCTTCCAAGTTACGGCGGGAGCAATTTGTCCGACACGAAATACCCAGACCTTGGGGGGGTAAAAACGCTATATTTCTCCTTCTTCCCCTCCTACGAAGGCGTGATTGTGTCAGATACTTTAGTTGTGTGGATATGAAAATACAGTGAGGTGAACCCAGAATACGGTGTGGGGAACGGGTTCTAATGCCGGAAACTTTTATTTGTTTGTGATCACACTGGTTTTTATGCTGTTGAATATTTTAATCAGCAGTTGAAACAGAACTTACGTGTAATTGTGATCTGTGTTTTTGTTCGTGTTCAGTGTTGTGGTTACTTCTCCACACTTCTTTCGACCGCCGTTTCGGTCTTCTACAATTCAACTATAATACTGATATACATTAACAACTTATTAAGAATGCGCTCATAAAAGAATTGGCAACTATGAAGTATTTAGCAATAGAAACAGCACATAACTGCGTTTTTAACGAACTGCATGTTACGATTTAAAAGAAAATTTATAACAACCTGTGATTGTGGTCAATATTGAGGGTTATTGCATGTCTGAAGATAATCAACGATACTTGTGATACACGTTTAATTTTTCTTTAAAACTGATTCACTGTTTATAAGACAGATTTATCCAGAGTAATTGCTTCTACAAAATACTAATTTCTACGCAAACACAAGTTTAATATCGCCACACTTCACTGCACCATCGTGGAACATGATGTAGACAAGTGGCATCTCTTATTGTTAGAGGAACACCGTCATAGACTTTCTTGAAAAGTGAGCAATTAAAAGCTGTGTCTGTAGCCGGAATTTAAGTGGTTGCTGAGTACGTAAATTATAAAATTATTCAAATCTGATCTAAATTTTATCTGTTCCTGGCGATTAGTTCTATGTAATTTAAGAAATGTTAGAAAATCATTGAACACCCTTCATTAGGATATAAAACACTTGGACTCGATGCGAGAAATATCCCAGAACTAATTGCAACATATCTTATATATAGCAGAGGAAACGTTGTAGGCATGTGAACTATTTGGTAGTAAATATTAGTGAAAGTTAAACATGATTATCATGTAATCTATCAGATATTGGTCAGAAGATAACATATTAATTCTCTTCACTATAACACAGGAGGAAAGGTCTATTTATTTCACAATTGAATATATTTTCTTTTGTTAATTGTATACCAGCAAAAGCAAAGAAATTAACTGTTGAATTCGGACACTCAAATAACAAATGTAATGTGAAATGTCTATAGTCCCATCACTAGGAAACTTAGGACGCGTTGTACGCAAATACGCGTATTAACAGAAGCTGTCTCATTAACTCAGATGGTCCGTTTCTGCAGCGTCAGACGATAGCCGGCAACAGCGAATACGTCTATCTTCAAAACATTTGTATAACGTACTTGTAAGGGACGAAACACCACAGTTTGTATTTGTTCACGTGTTTCTGTAAGTGAGGAGGGGGTCGTGGCCGCTGTTTCGTGTGCCATGGGACACGGGTGGTGGGGGAAAGAGACGCCATCAGACGCCGCGAAGCCGTCTTAACGCCACACCCAAGCTTCAAAGAGGCGACACGAATACCGGACAGTAATTAAAAAAGTTTTGACTGACGGATATAAACAAATTACGTTATAGCAGATTTGGCTGGGTAGTTACGAATTATGTAAACGCAGTTTACGAGAATATTAATTATAAGTACGTAATAGTATTTACAGTATTTTATATAACCCACATTCATATATATTTAATATAGGTTCACATATTTTGACTGCGCTGAACTATATAACTTTGTAAGTAGAGGTTACCTGGAAAGGGCTGTAACTAGCTGTCGTATTGGCACAGTAGAAGTGCTGTAGTTTTCGACGGAAACTTCATGATTCTTGACAGATGTGATGGTATACTAGAATTTCGTATCATTTTAACTCTTAAACAGATAACTGGAATATTTAATCAATCCTAAATAAGTTTATATAAAAATTACGTAGGAATGTAGTAATTAAAACAATTAATCGTGACTGAACCAAATTTTCCTGCGTGATCATTTAAGTAGAAGGAGACGCACAAGATTCAAAACAAGCGAAGGCATTAAAGTGCAGAATTAAATGTATATGAGGCAAATTATCGACGTAATTAAAACAGAACTGAAACAAACACCAATTTACTTTGTTGCATGTTGATACACTGTATTATAACTGATCCGTAGTTCCTTGTTCGAATCTAAATTTACAAAGTAGGAATGCAATAGATTTGTCTGTGATCGGAGTCGATACTGCGACCATCACAGTGAACAAATGATGGTATTAAACCAATATTACTTGTAAATAGATATGTGTGAATTTGATTCTTTCGGGATGACACTCATGTTTTTATAAAGTAATTCGATCATTTAAGAATAAAACTGATGTTAGTTATATATTCATGCTACAATTTATTAATTATCTGTAGACAATTTTTCTGACGTAAAATGTACAGTCGAGTGTTGTTTTGTGTCAAACACTAAATACTTGTTATGGTAACATATACATAAGTGTTCGTGTTATTTTCATAAAACAAATCAACTAAACTAAATCATAAATCTAAATACGTTCTTGAATTGTAGTAACTAAAGTTTTTTAAAATTTGCCAACCCATATTAATCTAAATGTAATTATATACTAATGAAATATTTGATTTAAACTTGTTTTTAGTTGTTTTTGTGATTCAGTTCGAAAATTCTCGTGGTCTCTGATAACGAAATCGAGTTCCCTCGGGCAAAACGGGTATAAGATATTAGTTGTCCTGGAATCCTGGGATTGCTCGCAGCGCGACTAAGTGCTCGTGCTCGAAGCAGCAGGAATTCTTTGATTAAAGCGCCCCTCCTCCTATCGCATCCCTTCTCCATCAGCTGTATTTAGCTACCATATTTGTTCTTCTTCGAGCCGAAATTCTATTATCGCATACCAAATTTTTTCTCTGTTTACTTTCTAAGCTTTTGTACTTAACCTACAAACAGTTAGAGCAATTGTCACTCAGTGCAGTACATTAGAAACTGCATATCCACGCGTTTGTCTTTCCCTTATCTTATTGAAAAATATGCTGAAGAATATTGACCGTTTGAAGTAACATATTATCCAATCACATTACTTCTATTCTTAATTTGTACTGTGTCTAGACTAAGAAAGGCTAATACAGCTTTAAAAAATTATCCCTCAGTAGCGAATTCGTGTAATAATAGAATTCTTATCTACCTTGAACTGCGAAAATCTATTATCTCATACAATTATAACAATAAAGTAATAAGAGTTTTTCTGTAAAACAAACTTAGTACACCAATAATCCTTCCGTAATCTAACTAAGCGTTGAGTAAACTTTAATTATAATTAATGCCAACCATCTTAAAATTTTTATAACACGTTATTTCTGGTCAACTTCTGTTCATAAAAACCAAACTTTAAAGATATCTATATATGATTCAATAATCTCCCGATTTGCAAAACTTTCTAAATCTCTTTCATTTTATATCGGCAGATACAGCATACGGTTAATCATAGAATGTGAAATTTTCACTGAAGTGCAAGTATAAAGACCAGATTCGAAGACTTCTGTGACAACTTGTGGTAACTGCTGAAGTAATACTAAGAATTTTAATCTCGTCTTTCTTATATATCCGTGGCTGAAACAAACATTACATCTGTTAAGATTCGTGCGACATCTTCGTAGACTGAGGTGCCCCACAAGATTCGCGTTCTTGTACGAATTGTGAAGTACAAATTTATGCCTTTTTTTCTGTTTATTACTTTGTGTGACACGTTCCTCCAATCACAGTAAATTTGCTAAGTCCGTATAATATTTATCCTAAACTCTTAAACTTAATCCTAAGTGTCCTTACCTCGCGTTGCGACCAATTCTAAGTGTTCCTTGTCAGTTGCACGTTTATAACTTCCAATTCTTCTTAATTTCAGAATATTGATGCATCCTTTTAATAGATCATAAATACATTTTTGTCACAGTGAATTTCTTTGTCGTTTGTGCTAAATATACTACGTGTATAAAAATATCAGCTTAATGTAATTTCCCACTAACCTAGCACAACATTTAAAAATCAATTTATTTTTCAGTTAATATAATGTGGATATTTATGTCTAAATTACAGCTGCAGTTATTAGGGAATTTCTCTACGTGTTTACATAATGTAACGTATTCATCTGGTCAGTAAACTTAATTGTTTCGTTCAAGACTCGAAAGTTTCCTGTTGAACTCTGTCGCATCGTTATATATTAATAAAGCTTCACAGTACGTTAAAATCTGATTTGCTGTGACAGAATCACGCGTAAATTAAACGCATTTCTAAATTTGTATAAATCATATACGAGGATCTGAAAGATCGAAATACAATTTTTTAAGACATCAATCACTTGATTGTTTCTCCTCACCACTGCCCGTTCCTGGCCACTGTGGTAGTCTCTTAACTCAATAAGCAATTAAACAAGTAAGCTTGAATACATATAGAAGCTGGCGAACCCCAGTCGCTTATAGAAATACGTTTTCCGTTTAATACGAAAGTGAAGTAATTATTCCAAGTTATGATAGAAAGTGTGAAGCTAGGTAATGTGAAAGAAGAAGAAAACATTGTGCAAACTGCTGAGATAAGTCGTACCACGTCTGACAGCGAAGCTTAAATTCGAAAGCAAGCAACTTAGTTCAGTTTAATTTGGAGAAACATTAAATTTATTGTAATTTTGTGATAGAATACAATTGAAATCAACGAAAACTAACATATAACTCAAACTTTATGTTTCCTTTAGGGACCAACTCACATGTTGTACCAGTATCACACTTCATGCACTAATCATTAGATAAGAATTGGTATCGGGCTGAATATGTTATTCGACCAACCACTTTCTCGTCATTCTAATTACATTCTTCCAATCTAATCTGTGCCTCATCTGATTTCTAAGTATTAGAAGTCACAAAGAAAACAGCTGTTCTGTGCAAACAATTTTTAAACTGGCGAAAATACGTCCCAAAACCAGCTTAGTTCTTACAGTCAACGTATTGAAAAGCTAATGCGTTCATCCTGAATAAATTTGTTAATTTTTTGTGTTGAATAATCAATCAAAACAAGTCAAAAGAACGGATATAAAAATAAATAAATTAGGCAAGAGAATGGAGATATTCCCATCTGAAGAAGATGAGAAAGGCAACGAGACCTCGCTGGACCGCTTCAACATCAACTACCTCCTGTTTTATGACAATGACGGGGACAGCAACTTCTCCGCCAGCAACAACACCAACGGGTCGTACGACCTCAACCACACGGTCATCATCCTGAGGGGGGACTCGCTGTATCCCAGCGGATACTCCATGCCTCACATCATCATCGCCTCCATAGTTGTAACACTGCTGATGATCGTCGTAGTGGTGGGCAATATGCTGGTCATAATTGCCATAGCAACAGAGAAAGCTCTGAAGAACATCCAGAACTGGTTCATCGCTTCGTTAGCCGTAGCAGACTTTTTCCTCGGATTGGTTATCATGCCATTTTCCTTAGCTAACGAGATAATGGGTTATTGGATTTTTGGGAATTGGTGGTGTGACGTTCATAGTGCAATGGACGTTTTGCTGTGTACTGCATCCATCATGAATTTGTGCCTCATTTCCCTGGACCGCTACTGGTCCATTACCCAGGCGGTAGACTACCTGAAGAAGCGAACTCCTGTAAGAGCTGCAGTCATGATTACACTCGTGTGGATCCTCAGTGGCCTCATCTGCATTCCGCCTCTGCTTGGTTGGAAGGTGGACCGTCCCGTCGAGGAATTTCCAAAATGCCAGGTACTGTAATGTGTTTAAAGTTTTCTCTTCTTATAAAGTACGCGTATAAAAATTCGATCTTCTGTTCATAATAACACGTGAGGTGAGATCAAAACAGTTGAATTTCTGTATACTTCGAACCATATTGATACAATGAACATCGCTTCATAAAAATTGTGAAAATTTTATTTGCGACTTAGTTCGATTGAAATTATTATCACCAGGTAAAATGACATTGTTCTTGTCTTCTCAGGTGTAATGAAGGGTGATGTATTTCTGCGACTGTTCTTGTGTGAATGTGTGTTAGAAATTATTGAATATTCACAGATGAAATAGGCTTACGTTTTTCGGGAATTCTGAGACCGTACAAAATAAACAGATTTACCAATTCGATACTTTACTTTGCTATCAGAAGTGGTTACATGGAGACGGGGCGTCGAAGGGACGAGTCGGAAAAGAAGAACGCTGACCTGTCAGACTGTGGACTTGTTAATACGAAAATACTGTTGACTGTTAGTATTCAAGATGAAAGCTAAATTTCGGTGATATTCTCCTTCTGCTGGTCTTCCAAAGGGCAATAAGTTTTTAATACTAATTTTGTGGGATATAGATCGCGACGTACATGTACATTGGTAGATCCTACGAAACGTAAAGATAAATACTGGAATAATAGTGACATATTTATATTTTGCGTTTATAGATGAGGACCTGAACTCATTGTGATTGTGTTTATCTTATTTTTTGTGAAAGAGATGAGAAGAGATAGTTGTTTCATGTCAAATGATGCAGTGCCTTCAGCCATTCTGTTTTGACACTATTATGCTGCGGATAGAAAGCTTCTGACGATAATGACACTAATTACGTTCAGAGCACCTCATTTATTTAAATGACTACACGTAGATATAGGTCATGCAAATCAGAATATGTGAAGTGCTACAGAGTGATGTCAGTGATGTCTGTAAAATATATTTTAAACGTCTTTACTCTACAATGTTTTTGTAACTATTCTTCTCTTTTGTAACTTTAAATTCTTGGACATCTTCAAATGTTTGTGTATTTTATCAATTTCCGTATACATGTCTTGCGATAATTTTGACTGGCTATAAATAAATCAATAACTTAGTGCAGTAAGAGTGCTTTTTGAGAAGGCAATAGTAGCTTAGCTAGTCATTTAATTGTAAAGTAAAGGATGGAATTAGATTTAATTAGTGTTCGATTTATAAAAGTCTTTATGAGAAATGAGTTTTTGTTTGTACCGGTCAAATATTTGCCCCCAACCTCCTAATTGATATAATTTATACTAAGCCAAGATTGAAGTTTATAAAGTTTCTCAAAAACAGTTCTTGAGAACGTAACATAATATGACGTAACTTAAAGGGAATAGACCACTTGGCACACATACGCGGATATAGGGAACAAACAATGTTAAGACGGGCCCTAAAGAAATAATGTATGAGAGTGTAAACTGGATTTATCTAGCGAGCTTGGGTTTTATAAAAGCGGCGAATTTCTTAACTAAGTGAAAAAATATGAGTCTGTCATACAGACACTGTCTTGTAAAGTTGGTTCTGTGTCTTGAGGATCTACATTTTTCTAAAAAAGAAATCACCCGTTTTATGTACCAATTCAAAAGTCTGAATTTATGCTGAATGATGAGAATTTGAAGTGTCACAGAATATACAATTGCAGAGCGTTCTTTTTGTTCTTACCATAATAGTTTTAGTATTATATATATATATATATATGTATATATATATATATATATGAGAGCGGTAACTCGAAAACATAAAACAAAACACGCCTGAGACCAATGGTGATCATAGGCGCTATGTTTACGCGAAAATCAGCACTATAGCAGCCGTCAACAAATTACACGCTTCAAGGCCAGGGAAAAATTTTATTCACCTTCCCTGCAGCGGCTCAGAGTCGCCATAGAGCGTTGCTAGCTTTGCTCTGTTCCGCTGCGAGTTCTGAGCTGTCTTCAGTATCCTGGGCTCCTCTGGTTCGTCTTGCAGCATTGTACGATTTCCTGTGACCTTGAAACTTTAAAGTTGATGACATATACTACAGGTCTCTGCTTTGATAACTTACGTCGTTATAAAAATAAATTATGGGAAGAAATTACGAAGCCTACCTTTCCTTCAGTTGCTTAGGTCCATATGTTGAGGCTGCTGGGAATTATAAATCAGTAATACTATTATTCAATAATATGTTTTGTGTGTAGAAATTCCGACTGCGTAGAATTTATCATAATATATCTACAGCCTGAAGGACTCACGCTGTACCCATATTTGTAGTTTTAGTATAAACCGACACTTCATGACACTTTAGTAAGTGGCACTAGTGTCGATCCCACCTCACAAGTTCGTTCTTCGTAGATGTTGTAGGAAATTAAAAAAGTACGAGTTTAGAGCAGAATAAAATGGCACAAAGCTTATACGGAATTCCATCTAGATCCATCCCGGGATTCTGAAGTTAAATCATGCAAACCGAGTGGCAGGCATGGTCATCCTTATATATGTACATATCGTACAAATAACACGCAAAAGAGAGACAAAATATTCAATCTGATTAGCATACACCCATCTCCTAGGATACCTTAGTATTAGTTAATAGTAATATCCAGGGTGTCCCATAAGTCTAGAGTCAGGATATTTCAGGTACTAGCAAAATACGGAAACATCTAAAATATGGAAGTTGTATACCATGTGTTTCTAGTGTCAGGTGTTGGATATTTTTACTTAAGCCAAGTCGTTACAGCGCTGCAGTCTTTACATTATCAATAACAAAATTACGACAATATTGTTATCTATTGCTTATATCTTCAGGGCTGAAGTGAGGGGTGTCATTAAGTAGATGATTTGAAAGTTAGGAGGGGGTGATGTCATGGTAATTCGCCAGTGAGAGTCATGGGATTGGGAAGGAGTTTGTCTGAGAAGATCCTTTTTCAGGGCACCTGAAAGGAATGCTGGATTATGAAAAAGAGGCCAGAGCAAAGAGAGAGAGAAATCTAAAAACGGCCATTTTACAGGTTGAAAGGGAAGGCAGTAAAGATCAAGTGGAAGTCTTGTTGGAGGGCGTTTCTGCTGGCGAATAGCCGATGTGATCCGTTTTATATCAGATACTCTGTATTAAACTGGTATAACCGATCCAAGCAGAATACTTAGTCTGGATTAATTTGGCGCAGCGTTCGTTAATCCAGATTACTTCGACTTGAAGACACGCGAAACGATCCTGCGAAAATTTAGTTGCTGGATTTCTGTCTAATCTCTGTGCTTGCTCACCGTCGCCGTCCATTTGCTATTATCATTACAACGAGCACGAATGGCGAATGTTCATAACTAAAATACTCAAATCTACAAGAGTTTTCTCGGGACTGGTCATCAGTGGCGGGTTCTTGCAAACACAATAATGAACCTTGGGTTCCACAAAAGGAGTGGGAGCTCTAGTATAGCTTCTGAAGAAGTAGTTTATTTACTTAGCTGCTCTAAGTTCATAAAATTGGGGCAGTGTTTGAAAACCTTGTGTCTTTTATGTCCATATGCATATTTCAATTTCTGAACTACACAGTTAAATGAAGATGGCTGTCTGTAGCACCGTGTTGTCTGTAGAAGCTTAATACCGTTTCAGAAGTCCTTGTTGTCGCCATCATCAGGATGATGAAACAGAGTACGTGTCGCTACAACCCAGAAGACAGCCATCTCCTTACTCACCGACGCGAGAACCACAAATCCAATTCTGTTAAATTTAATGTTTATTTGTGTATTTTGTCCTTTTACTCAGAAACAGGTTATTATCCGCATCATATAAAACATAGAACTGACTAAGAATAATATCTCTGTAGTGTGATTAAGTTAGAAGAATATGTCTGCAATGAATAACATCGAGATTAATGAGGTAAATATAATCACAAGGAATGCCAATTGAATCTGAATACTTGACATAATAAGATGCATGTCAGTGCTAACTTTATGTGCGACAAACAGAAGCGGTGATGCGGGTAGAAGTTGCGACCCATTCCACAGACGCAGTGCCAGTACGTGGTCAAAAGTATTCAGGTCTCTAACTGAGCATAAGGCATGCTGGATTAAGCTTCTTAACTCCATGGTCTTTCATGAAAGTCCAGAGTCGTAGAGCTGGTCATGCAACTCTCGTCTTTTATGGAACAATATGGTTCATTATCGTATCCATACAAATCTGACGTCGAATCCAATCCTATACTAGCTGAATCCAGTGTACAGCTTTCCACCCAGTTTACCTTAAGTTCAATTTTATAATCATACACCGACCCACAGAAACGTAATCTACTGGTTTGTTGTGATGATGGTTTTGAATTACCATCCGGTCTACTGAACAAACAGAATATGCTTCCCGTTCCCCTGTTTAACGGAAGACGAAATGTGACCAATCTTTCGAAACTTAATGATTTTTTTATATTTCAAGATTTTTAAGACTTTTTAAAAATATACGATGAATAAGTCCAAAACAAAGGAAATATTCTAGTGGTTTGTTGTCTTGGGACCCTGTAAGTATTATTGGACTGGGCTGATATTTATGAAATATACGAACACAGTTCTTTCGGCATAGATTGCACATGCAAGAGACGGAAATTTGGATGATAAAGACTAGTATTCAGACAGATGTTAGGGAAATTTACAGTGAGCTGTTGATCATCCGATTTCTTTCGATTGGTTGTGACTTAGAATTACCATTACATTACTTAGAATATGTTAATGTTTTATACGTTTGTGGAATGTGTGAATGATTAATTTGGGAAGTAATGTCTGTTTACTGGGTAAATTCGAGCACTTAAAATAAGCTACAATTATTTGTTTCCACATCATTTCCTGTTCATTCACGATTCATAATCGCCCCCACATTGACAAATGAACAATGTATTCGTTTTAAAATACACCTGCAAATAAACTAAAGACGTTTTCCTTTCAGTAGCGCAGATACGATAAATTGCTACGGACTGCGAGATCCTGTGATCGACTCTGTCTCCCGACACTAGCTGTCCTCACTGAGACTTTTGTCGGTCCCTGGAAGCGTACCTTAAAATAGACGAATGTCAATAGTCTCCACACTTTTTCCTATTCATCATTCAAAATTGCCCTAATGTTCGTTTATGTATAACCAGAGTAATTTTAAAAGACTTGTTAAGTAGTTAAATCAAGAATCAATAGAGAAATTATACACAAGCAACATCAATCAACAGTTGCTTGTTGAAATTACATCAGATTGCTCCTTTCAATGCTTGCAATAATGGATAATGAAGATCTCTCCTTAACTTCGTACGTCAAGCGCAGACATTCATAAGATACGTTGGTTAGCGCATTATTATAATAGCAGTAAATGGGTCATTTCACGTTGTATTACAAATGCATGTCGCGCCGTGCGCTAAATTTACTGTGTGCTACAGCTGTACGTACAAACAAGTAGGTCTACTGAGAGAAGTTATGAAATCCAAATGTAACTAAACAGTCCGTAAACCACTTTCATGTGGAACAAAGTATTCGAAGAGCCTTTGTTAGCAAAGTGAACATGATGAGTGTAAGATGTGACCTGTTTTTACGTCCCGTCGACTTATGTCCGCTTGTCAAAGAACAGCCTTATAAGCTACGCCCCGCCCATTACATTAGTGCTGTTTACTTTCGTAAGTTGCAAGTCGATAAAGAAGCTGTAAGATTTTGTCGCCTCCACGCGTTATTGGAAGGGAGTTGTAAGGGCATAATCAGCTTGAAGGAGATTTGTTGGACGTTGTGTGAAAGTAATTTTGTGTCTTAACACCGAAAGATATTAACTCTTGTTTCTTGAAGTATCTTTTGACAGTTAGATGGACATCAAAACATTCTAACTTCTTGAAATGTTAATGTCCAGTGTATCTGCAGGGAAATTCCCGTCTCCGGTTAAACACTTCAGCGCATTTCTACCGTTTTATTACCTGGTTTTCATAAATATGGCTATCAGCTGGTGCCATCATACTAAATATTTGTTGATGGTTGCTGTTCAGTATAATTCTATTGGGTTAATAAACACGCAACATCGCTCACGAGGTGACGTCATGCTGTAACCTGCTCGCACCTGTCTGTCAGTTGTTTTCAACAGCTGAAGCTCAAGGATGTCTTTTTCACAAGTGCAATGAGTGTTCATTGTCCAACACTCCTTGGCATCTCGTTCTTACTTAACTTGCAACAGTGAGTTCAAGGTTATATTTTCCGAATCTCAGACAAATCGACAGTTTCTCGACTAATGAACCGTTTCTGTCACTTTGGAACTCTTCACTGGATTGCTTCGACCAACAACTAGGAAAAGGGTTAATGCATGCACCGTTGAAAGTGGTGAAAATTTCCAACATCGTATTTTATATTCTAATTTCATTGTAATTTATATTTTTACAAGTAGAACATTTGCAAGGAACAGATTGTAAGACATATCGACCACTCAGTATGTTGGCAAGTCAACTCATATTTTTACGCACTAAATCTTAATGTTTGTATCGGGTGCAAGATTGCCCTTGGGAGTTTTCTTTCATTCATTATGCAGTAGGTTTATAAATCCGTACCGTCCTGGTCACGTGTCTTCATTTCTTCTGTGTATATCGACCTGGAATTTCCATTCTGTCATTCATATAATTTCTTCATTCTTACCCTCGACCATACGCTTTATTAACTAACTAGCTAACTAGATGACTTACCGAATCCTAAGGTTCATCACCGAATTAACCAAAGCCCTCCACAGGACCCTGTCCTGGGCCAACAAAATCCAGTCTCCTTCAACTCCTATCTCCCATAGACCCATTTGAGATTGTCTTCCCATCTACGTCTAGGTCTCCTCTAGGCTTCCAACCAATACCCGGTGCACACCTCTTATCCCATCCATGTGTGCTACATGCCCCGGCCATCTCATTCTTCTCGACTTAATCACCCTGACAATATTGGGAGGGGGAGTACAAAATAGTACTGGTTTATTTGTTTAATCAGTAAAAATTATCATATCAGATGAAAGTACAATTATTTAACATTGTACTTACTGACTGGACTTACAACTTCTAAAATTTGTAAAACATATTACACAAAATATGACTATTTTTTCAGAGATTTACGTAAGGTATTCCACAGGGACTTCAATCAGAGAATGTATAGAATAATATGCATGTAAGTGTGCATGATGCAAAAACTCCCAGCAGGAACACTGCAATTATATAAGCCATTTTTCATAGTCACTTATAATGGTAATCTATCGGTTGGAATACAATTTATGTTTCAGAAAATTCCTGGTTCATGTTACAGAAGGAGGGAATATGTAGCTTACATTGATAGTTATAGTTCTATGGTGGCCTCATGAAGACAGCGAAAGCCCTTAACCCCAGCAACCTGCTGCTGCCGGTAGCAGACTGCTCCCTCTCCTGCGGAGACTAACTTTATAGTGATTTATAACCTGAGTTCCGGCAGGAAATGTATGTACAGCTTATGTATGTTCCATGAGGAGAGACAGAGACAAAATTCTGATTCCTGTCGTTGAAACGAACGTTACAGCGATGTGTATATGTGTATACATATATGAATACAGGATGTCGATAAATCAGCGTACGATTTAAAGGGCGTGTAATTACTTATTTGTAAAACATACGAAAAACCTATGTGCTACAAAATAGTCACAAAATATTCAATTTCTTTACATGCAGTCATGGAAGTTCAGATATAATTTTTTCGTATGTGTTATAAATAAATACAAAAATGGGTTACATTTACTTACGTGGGGCACCGACTAGAAAAATCACAAACCTCTTAAAAAAATACAAGAAATAATATTACTTTCAGAACGTCCAGTATTACTATAGGCACTTAAACAACAGAAAGATCAACAGTATAACTAAAATGGAATTTATAATTTAACATGCTAAGGGTGCCGTACCTAATACAGAATTTCCCCAAATATACTGTACGAACAATACATTTATGTGGCACCTTGGAACGCAATGAAAATTCTGGAATAGGCCAAAATGCAGTTACATGAGCACATAAGTAACGTTCTTCGTATAAAATAGCATTAAAAAGGCGTTCATTTAAACGAAAGAACCCAGATAGTCACAAACCCATTTTTGAGATTCTGATAAACTCCAACAATGCCTAAAGACCTTATTCTCCATTCACCCCCTCCCTCCATCAAACACCTAAGTATACCGCTCAACATAAACCATTCCCTTCAGTTAAACTATAGAATTCCATCGGTAACTACATCCACATAGTCTACTCCACTTAAATACGCAAGCTGCTTAATACACAGTCCATTACATGATGAAGTCTATAACAGAATTCAATTACTCAATAATACCCAAATTATCTATTTACGGAAAAATCCTCCAACAGATAAATCGCATCGTCTCACACACTATTCTATTTAACCAGACACCCTACTGGCACAAGACGTATATCTCAGCTGTCATAATAATTTCACGCATCTCCAACGATATAGTGAACCCAGGATCCCTACAACATTATAATGTAAGTAAGAGTGTAATAAAACACCAATCAATTAGAACCTAGAAATTATTATACACAAGAAAAAAAGTATCTATGTTGTTGTGACACATTCATGTAATTCCAGCCTCTGCTGATGATTATATAACAACAAATACCAATAAACGTGTAACAAGAAAGCTTATATCTACCTCAAAAATTAATAATCTCAAGGGCTTTTAACTCGTAGACAGCTTGAAATTTCTGCTATTTTAACAAACATATCACGAAATAGCCATGCAACTTAAACCCGAGAAAATATTCTAATCTAGGTCAAGGTACATACCTATTAAAATACGTGTAAAACAATCGCACGGATGCACGCAAATATTACCTGTTTCAAAAATGTATACAAATCAACCGTTATGTTGATTAGTTTCAAATATTAAGACTGTAATAAAAACGTTTTGTATAGGCAGGCTGTTAACGTAACAATTACAAGCTTTCAGATCGTTCTCTAATTTATGGACACCCGGTGTGATAAGGATCAGTGGTGCTTTATTAAACGTGGGCACCTGAAAAAGGTGAGAAATTTCACCAAGCTAATATCAGCTTCCCAAGTAGCTCACTCTTATTTGGAGACTGGTAATATCGTTTCTTACTGAAGTAATTTGTGAAATCTCGCTTTTAAGATCATCTCTATGTTGGTACAGTCTCGTGGTTTTCCCCAGTGAAACTTAATCTTATTTTCCTCGTTAGATTTGTTGATGCTCCTTTGGTGGAAATCTGACATTTGCGTTGCACTATGAATTGATGTGTGATTTTCTGTCGTCATGTAAGTATTTAAAATGTTTCGGAGGAACCAAATTTGCACCGGAACGTTGGTAACCACTTACGTTACTGCAAGTTGTCGGAATACAAAATATATTGATCTAAAAGTTTTTGGTTTAATTAGAGTTATTATTTATATTGAACTGGTTCCCTGTAGTTATATGAGGTGGGAAGGTGATGAATATTGATTGGGTATAGATTTGAAGGAGGTAAGGGTAATATCTCTTAATTCGAGTGGAGTGGGCAAGGTGACTGACACCATAAGCGAAATTCTGACCGGAAATCGCCCCGTTTACAAGTATAGAGATACAATTTTGTTGCATTATATCCGGTATCAGCAGAAGATTGCATATGATCGATTTACTTGTGTTGATGTAACACGTTTTGGCAATTTTGAAAAATTGCACTGCTTTATCTCTCGGATGATGGATAGGACTCATTTCCTTACGTCTGTGACCTATTGTTTCCGGCTTCTCAGTTGCTTATAAAATATTCATTTCACGGTTTATTACCAGTTCAGTTTTGATTTGAACGTGTGTTCAAGCACTTTATCCCACGAGGCTCTTGTTCTTTTCCCATACACAGCGTCCTGTGTAGCTTTTGTGTTTAACACTTGTGTATCCAACTTCTCGACACTTGTTCGGCGGTACATTTTCCAGTTTGGAAAATTATTTCTTCCAGATATCTATTTTGTACTGCGTCACTCAAACTGAATCGTGAATTGTAAGAATGTTGCGAGTTACTTGCAAAAATTTTTTTTTTGCTTTTTTTTTTTTTGCTTTGCGTTACTGAGAATTAAAACCGCTTTCCACTAGAAACAGAGTGAAGAGATCGCCATTGGCGAATTCCTGTGTAATGCCTTAAAATAGGATATGACTGGATCCTTCAGAATTGTTACCCATTTCATCTCCTCGACTTTATAAAACGTGGGCTTTTCAGCAGAACAATCGATCTAATAATCAGTCGATCAACCCTAGTCTCGACGTTTCTCTGGTTTTGAACAGTCCCCACAGGCGTCCCTTTTTAAATACTTTCCTCTTCTAACCCAGAGTTGTATAGCAGACTATTAGCAGATGATTCAGCGTCGTTAAGTACCCTAACAATGCTTCGTGATTTACCTCAGATAATAATGGGTACTACATTGGAAAAGACACATTTTTTTCAGACTCAGCCGTGATAACTCCAAATCCTATATTGAGCTGCAAATACCCTAAGATATAACAGTGTAAAGAAATATATAAAAACAAGTCAAGTTTTGGGTTTGTAACCGAGCCTGAGAAATATTCTCCTTCAGACAGGCAATATTGGTAAATGAATATATCTATGGAATTTTTTTCAGGATTTTCCGGATAACAACCATAAACTGCTTTTCGGCTTTAGCCCAGAATCAGCCTAAGGAGGCTGCAGGAAACACGGAAAAATATCAGGCGAGTTACGGGGCTCTGTAATCGATCGGCCACTTCACATAGCAGAAAGTGGTTTAAAATTTGAGATGCTCTGGGTTCATTCACCTGGGACTAAAACAAGTCACCCGAATTATGCAGTGTTCTTTCCTCACGTTAAATTTCATACACAGGCCTGTTGATTGCAGAGAAGACAACTAGGGTTCGATTCTTTTCTTAGAGATTCTTTTTATCTCCACCGTCTTCAAGGCCGACCAGGCCCCCAATAAAATAAATGCCAGAATTATGTCATCAATATTAAAGCTGCACGAACGTGAATCTGACTTATCTCACATTAAATGAAGTTAAATTATATATAATTTAATCTGCAAGCCTATACACCATCGCGTGTTGGTTAGGCAGCTTTACATTTTTATGTGCACTGTTAGGACACTCAGTCGATTCGAAAATAAACTGTGTCATTCCTTTAGCCACCCAGAGCTCAGGATGTTGAAATCCGGTCTGTGAAGGCGGAGATACGGGCTTATTGTTAGTCCGAGAGAAATCCGTGTGAGGTTTGCGATGGCTTCACCTCTGACTCCTCACTTGGCCTATCTCAGAGTGCAGGAGCTAAACCATCCAAAAAGACGAAATGGAAATTGAAACTGATATAAAATATATACCTAGATAAATGCACTTGCGAACCTGTTGGTATGTTCAAAATACGGTAACAAGGTTATAAGTTTGTATATTTATGCTGTATCAACTGCCGACTCTCTAGTTTTGAATGAGGTATAGCCGAAAGATTGTGAATAATAAAGCTGGAAGAATTCAAAAGAGAAAGTCTTTGTTTTATTTATTTATGCGCCCTGACACTCTCCTAGACTGTAGGGGAATATCTAGGGCCTAAAGCAGTGGTATTCAACCTGGGGTACGCGTACCCCCGGGGGTACGCGAAGACATCTTAAAGGGTACTTGATATTTAAAATATATATATATATATATATATATTATTTTATGATAGACACTGAATAATCAGTAATGTAATTTATTTAATTTATTTTAGATGTAGATTATATACTATGTATAACTTGAATTATATACCAACAACTTTGGCGGTACAAAGTTGAAGATAAATTATATCTGGGGGTACGCGAACAAAAAAGGTTGATTACCACTGGCCTAGAGGATAGTGGATATTGTTCTCGGGTACAAATGTGACAAATGAAACTCACATGAATTATCGCAGAACAAGTTATAATAAGAAATCAGGAACGTAGCAAGTCCAACAGACACGCAGTTTAGAATTCGTGAGATAATTTTAAATTTTTAATGTAGACTACAAAAGTAACAATTTTTAAGTTGTGTTGATAACCGAAATCATTGCACTGAAATTCAAGTTTCCCAGCAAGGTTCTGTATATTTGTCGCTCGTCTTGTTTCGACCTATATGTTGTTCTGTCTTTATCATAAAAATGAAAACTTCTTTCTGCAGTATGTTAACATTGAAAATCTTATTTCTCCCCTAGATATAACAAGTTTAAAACTGCGTCCAGTGTGATCACAACTGACTGTTAAGACACTAATGTACATTAAAGTTAATGTATATTGAATATAATATAACATACGCTGACAATGTGTTGTGCGTTACATAATTATAATGTAACTATAATATTTATGCGTTTCGCGGACGAAATGTATAAAATGAGCGCATTCTGGGGAGGTCGAACCGTCCTAATATCCTATCTCGGAAACTGCTGAGCAGAATTTAGTAAAATTTGCCGTTAGGAAGATTTTAACAAAACGTCGTGGGCTGTATTTTATTTGGGTTTTAATATGTCCAGTATACGTTAATTTATATTGAACTCATATCAAACTATAAGAGTATTCTGAAAGAAAAATCCCTCATACGAAATTTTAGTAAATCGAACAAAGCAAGTTGAATTTGAGTTTTAAAATTTTTACATCTTTTTGTTCAACGAAATTCAAGATAAATAGTTATGACTGTGTGCATTACGATGTTTGTAATAAGCTACTTATACTCAAGATATGTACACCTCATAGTTGGTTTCTTTCAGGAATCTCCAGTTGTATAGAGTTGGTCACGTTTACCTTGTTTAAAAGCGTTGTTTCACTTGGAGTTAACCATGCAAAGAGGAAATAGATAATATCAGAGGGACAGCAAAATTTAAAAGCGATATATAGATATATCATAATCCAACATTCCTATATGTAGTCTTGAACCAGATTATTTAATATTCTGCTGCTGCTGAGTTACATATATATTCGTATATTCTTATCTGCGTAAAACAGAATAATAATTTTACATTGAATAAATATTTCAGCGTAGATACTCTCAGCAATGGCTACTATCGCCTTATGGTACATATATTTTCTTAAAATACTCATAGCCTCTCAGTTGGTGAAAATATTATCTGATTTGGTAGACTATTGCCCTATTCTAATTCTATTTTTCATGATCTGTTTTATAAAGACCTATCGTCCTCTTGGTATTTCTAGTCTCTTAATGTGGCCTCTTCCCTTCAAGAATTTCTAATTCAATATATGGATATCACATGTTCTGTGGACCTAATCGCCTTTAATTAATAGTAATACGCTGTTAAGTGAAGGGTAAAAACTGCAAATTGTGTTAACTACTAGTGGTACCTACACAGGAAATTACGAAGCTAGTCATTATACATTTTCTCCATCTTGATGTCACATTAAAATAATCTCTACTGCATCTTGGTTTCGATTCCGTAAAATGAGAGTCAAAGTTTCACCCCACATAACGTATACAAAATTATGGTTCCCTGTATTTTAATATTTAGGTTTTTAGTCGTAGCATGGAAGCTAAGATATTTTGAAGTGAATTTAGTCTGCTTTTATTTTAATAGGGAATATCATTTCTGTTTTATTACCGTTTCCAACGATTTTAATTTCCCACAATTTGAAACAGTTTATTAGCTGTCCTTTCCAATCCTTACTCTATTTAATGTGCTAGATATGTAAAAGGTGTCCCCGGACCTGAGATCGGTCGATCGGAAGGCAACTAAAATTATAGGAAAAACTCAGACATATTTCAATTTGCCTGCAGGAATTCTATCCAAAGAATACAGGATTCTGTTGGCCGGTGTCCTGACCGTACTTACGTACTGCAACGTAAACAAACTCCGCAGAGAAGAACGATACTGAGAGTTCATAACAACTCAGTTTCATTTGCTCTCGAAAGAAATCGATACAGAACACAACTGTCCAGCATTCTCTGGCGTAACATACATTGATAACAAAGTCACGTGTCTTGTGTTCCTTCTGGAATGCACTAATCCCCTGGGACTGCTGTGGGCAAGTATCCTCCCCTGAGGCCTCGTAAATTACATAGATACAAGAAATCAGGGCTTTGTTTTTCTCTTTGAAACGGCTTTCATCGTCACTTATTTTTAATGTAACATTTATATGTGGTTTAATCCGTGAATCAGGTCAAGTAATCCAAATTTCGATGTTCTTATGGACTGTAAATGGAGGAATGAAAGGTTAGAGAAACTCCCTTAATTTTCTTTTAACGACTTTTGCATTTACAGAAAGATTTATGGGACCATTCCCTGGTGGGATGGTCTTCATCTTAAGACAGAAGAAACACGCGAGTTGAGGCAAGAGAACAGGCAGAACAGAAACTGGAAGATACGTATTCTAATGCGAAGTGCATTTAGCACTGAAATGCGTTATTTGAGATTTCACGTACGTAAATTCTAAATGCTTTTGACGATATCATATTGAAATTAGTAATACTGGGTTTCTGGACTCTGTACACCGTATAGTACTTGTATACCGAGTAGAACAAGTTTCGGAAAGTGGTCCTGCTTCCGTCCTTAGGTGGTAATGGAGAGAAAGTAAACTTCAGAAGTTACAACATCAGTCACTGGTCCAGTGAGTATGTGCTGCCCATTTGTGGATAAAGTCAGCAAACCCAGTAATGCTAAATCAATTTAAATAATTTAAAGTTGCAAACCTATTGGTACACAATTTATTTTAATGTAAATATCAGAATTACTTCAATGTTAAGGGATTGTCTTTTTTTAAAGAAGGCATATTTCAAAGAAATCTATATTTTATATTATGTGGTAGTATTTTGTAAGAATTGTAGGTCTTTGAGGAATTGATAAAGGTTTATTTACCATTTTATGAATCAGAGATTACAATATACTGCTCGGATATAAATTATCCAGGCAGCTCTCAATGCACAATAAAATAGCAACAAAAATTGGCAAAGGAAAGTAATTAAATTAACGAAGTTCATTCCATTACGCATCGAACGAAACCATTAGCCTCAGGAGGGCATGCATTATACTAAAATCATCATTAAAAATACACATTCCAAAATGCCAGCTTTGTAAACAGTTGGTCGAGGCTTAGGCGTAGCCTAAAGCATATTTGAGTGCTGAAAGAACAGAAGATACGATTGGAAATTTGTTATTGACAGATGCGCTGAACCGCTTACATATTAATCTATTCAGTTCAAATCCTTTATTAGAGTGTCTGCGAACAGGAAAGAGCCTATGACTGGCGTTGTGGTAAGTCCTTATTTTAAAGCGAGGAATGTAATGTACCAATACTATAACGCTTTATGCGACTTGATATCTACGTTTATAATATATAGCATTCACACCATCCAAGTAATTATTGTTTTATTGCTGACAATAAACACGAGAATTCCTTACTTTGAAGTCTCACGTCTAGTGTATTTCACTGCAGGACCGCTGGTTACTCACACTTTCGTCCTTTCTGAAGTGTGGAGCTGCACGCTGAGTTATACCTCTCTTTCTGCTGTAGGGTTAGAATTCTCCATCCTGGCTATAAATAGGTCCGACGTCGCTGTTACGAACTGAACTACATTACAATTGTTGAGAATACTGTACATTATGTGGTACACGCATCTAGTGATTAATGCCCCCTTATTCTTGCTGCCAAGCTAACAGGGACAGGAGTTTATTATTACGGAAGTATGTGTTTTCTTTCAAGTTAAAGCATTCTGCGATCATAATTGGCTCTTTCTATTTAATAAGAGTCCGGTAAAAGGATATGTGATCTTGCGTCTGTCAGTCACCCAGTGAGCGAGTGAACCAGGCAGTAAGGAATTCGGACAGGCAGCCAAACACTGAGTGAGTTAAACAGGTAGCCAGCCAGTCAGCCAGGCAGGCAGGCAGCTACTACTGAACAGATAGGACGTGAGTGAGTAATTCAGTCACGCAGCCAGCCTAAGAAAGAGTGACTGAATCCATCCATTCATCAACCAAAAACCAGCAAATGAGTGGGTAGTTTTGTAGGTTAGACAGTCATTGAATAATTTGTCAATTCAGAACAAACACGTTGAGCTGCATTTGTTACTAACTGTGGGCGTATTCATTCAGAATCAAGACGGTGGGCTGAGTACAACGAAGTATTCTTGTCTTTGATATCCACGAGTTAACTCTCGTCAGATATGGGTCATTATTCAAAACACGGAGGCCGGGAGCTCGCGATGATTAGATTCTAGGTAGTTGTTTATTTAGCTGTCAACATTGAACAATGATGACGAGTCCATGTGTCAGGAGGGGAAGCTGTTGCAATTCATTGTGACTACACGGCCAGGGGAAATCGATCACTTCAGAGCGGAAGCGTCAGCTTAACGTCAAATTGTATGCTTCATGTTTTGAAAACAGAACAAAACCAAGTGAGTCTCTAATTTCTATTTTAAAACAAAATTGGAAATGAGCACACCGATTCGTAATGAATATATTTTCCAAGCACGTTCCTTGCGGTATTTCATTGGTCTCCCCAAATATATTTCCTGTCTTTCGTTGGAAAATAATTGAACGACTCTTTTTAGACTACTAGTTCTGTACCGTGCAATGGAAAATTTATAGATATTGATGAATTTTGAAAGGTGTGGAAAGAAGCTGAGTTTTTCCAAACTTTTGTTAATACACATTAAAAGATCAAGGGATGCTAAGAAAAACCGCGGAATATGAAATATATGCTTTAAATGGCGGTATACATTTTGATGTTGGTTTGCATGTATCTACCTACGGCGTTACCCAGAAGACGAACACATCTGTTTACTACAGTAATTTATTTATATTATACCAAATTTAAACTTCATCAGCGATTAAAGCCCCTCATTATGCGGTAAATGCTTTAATATCCACATCATTTATTTGGTGACGTGACTACTATTTAACTAAGTACAGAGATAAATAATATTTTATCATCTAGCGTGATTATCTGTGCAAAATTAGGTTTGTATGTGCAAGAAATCAATACTGGCGTCATTGCATTATGTGAAATGGCAAAATAACGCTATTAGAATACATGGATAGGGGCTGCTCCAAAAAATTACACATTTTGACTTCTGTTTGCGCAAGATAACTACTTCATGCTGTTACTGAATGAATGAATAACTCAAGTTTATTACCAAGAATTCAGGCAGAAGCAGAGTCGAGTTTCCTCATGATATTGTGATGTTTAATTCAGAACGAATATGATTTTTCTTGATATATTTGTGTATGAACCTCCAGTTTAACATTGCATTAAGTGTCTTGAAATGAGAATTTTATGTGCATTTATAAAACGATTTAGAAACCTGCTAAAGATTTTCTTGTGTCTCTCCGTCTGTTCGCAAATACCAGCGTTCAGAATACGCGATGTAATTCCATGAAATTCAGTATGGCAAAACTTCAATAGATGATATTATTTTTGTTTGGCTAACTATAATACCTATCACACGTCAATTGTTAAATGACCTTTAGAAAACCTCTTTTGAAATACACGTGATATGTCACTAAATTTGCTTTAGTTGTGTAAATTTTACTGTGTGTTTCATTCATTTCAACTCGACATTATTTAAAGGCCTAAATATGATATCACTCTTCCATATAGATGTTTTGCGCTCGATTTATAACGCATGATATAGAATATACGCCAAGAGCAAACAAAACGCACAGTTTTAATGTCGGTTCCTCCCGAAGGACACATTTTCCAAATGTTTGTGCTTGCTGCTGTCACGAAGAATACAATACACATATTATGAGGCCTGCATTCGCTTCGATTGCCAATCGCTTTATCTTACTGTATATTTGGTAGTGAAAATAGGGTAAATGGGAGTGGAAAATCGGCTTCTGTGGACTAATGGCCTATAGTCAAGGCGGCGATAACATAGATGGCTTGTTAACATTTAACATAGCTTTAAACTTTTGCTTATTAGCTATCTACTCTTGTTCATTATCAAATTGCTAGGGACTATGTTTATTTTTATGGTAGCGTAAATTCCTAGGTTTTGAAGATAATATGTGTAATGGCGACATGGTTAATGGACCATTTTTTCAATCGTAGTATTTTGACTTCTAATTATAAGGTGTTTCGTTGTGACCGTGTACACAATAATGTAACTCCGGGCGATAGAGAGCTGACTGTGATTTAAAGCGGTTCTTCGATTAAATTTAGAATTTATTAGTGAATCTCCTTGGATTGAAATTAAAATTCGTGATGGTTTTGACTTGCTCATAGGAAATCTGTATTTTCCACCTGACACTCAAGTTAATTCTTTACGAAGTTACTTTAATTGTTTAGAAAGTGTTTTGTTTACGTGGTCTTGTTTCAAGACTTCAAAATTTATGACTTTGATTGGGAATATTATTTATATACAATTATTACTATTATAAACAGAAAGCCGGTCACAGTCGCCACGTGGTCTGTGGCGTGGACCTTGTGCACTCGGTCAAAGGGACCGTGGGTTTGAATCCCACTCAAGACATTGATGTTTGTCCGCGCTTCTCTATGCTGTACACAGGAACAGACCTTGCAATGTACTGGTCACTCGTCCAGGGAGTCCTACCAAATGTCTAAATAGTTTAAGTAACCTGCAAAAACAGACGGCCAAGACCCACACTGGTTTTGTAGAGCCATAGATGTGTGAAAATGAATTTTAAACAGAAAGGAGACACGATTTACGATTGCACTTGTGTTGTTAGGAATTTGTTCTGTCTTGTTTCTTTCTAACTTTGATGACATAGGTGTTTAGACGCTGGGTGTGTTACGGTGATACCTAATTATTGTCACTAACACTCTGTGACTGACGTATTTTTGCCAACCGTTTAACTAATACAAAGCACTATTTATGTTCTATTTAAATTGGTCAATTACCGTAATTTCACTACTTTACTATGTTTATTTCACCAACGTTTTATCTTGTTTTTATTTTTGTGTTATTAATATTTTCTTGTGATGGCTCTCTAATTGGCTTTAGTAGGTGTTTACTTGGCAATTTAAAATAAATAACTGAATTGCGATTTAACTTTAAGACCATTGTTAATGCTGGGTCATTAACATTTAAGGCATAATACATATATCCTATAAAAAGAGGCAGAAATTCTTCAAGTTCTGTAAAGAAATAGGTTTAGCATTAAATAGACGTTTATATAAAAGTAATTAGATGTATGTTAACATGAAAGAATTATAAAATCATCAACAGAGTTACAATAAAAATGTAAATTTTCTCCATGACAAACACCAACAGACCCGAGATTCGTGATGAATGGCAGCTAATGCAGTCAATACTTGAAGTGGACATTACTGATTAGCCCTTGATAACGTCATACTAGATTATACGGAGTTCAGACATATGTAAATGACTGGAGACAAAATAACCTTTACTTAGACCATTGCCGTCAGGAGCTATACATGTGGGAGTCGCCACAAAATGACAATGTTCTTCATCGCAACACCACTCAGACTACTAAACAGTAATCACTGTTAATTTAGTATAAAGCTGTCCCACTATACGCCATGCCGGCGTTTGGGGAGGGGGAACTCATAGCTCCTACTCATTCTTAACCTCGGCACTAGATGGGGATGAGTGGTCAGCATCACGCGCTTTACCTCCGGGAAAGGATCCCGGTACCCATTGGATAGGAGGCTGGGTCCCAGAACCGGTCTGGACGCAGAGGCTAGAAGAAAAATCCTCTATCCCCTTCGAGGACGAACCCCGGTCGTCCAGTCCGTATCCGTATTCCACGTTTAAAGCTCAAATTCCTTTCAGGTAAAAGTGGAATAAGAGAGAAAATGTAGCTATTTCTCAGAACCGCGGTGTTGCCTCGCTGTAGGTCTCAGTTAGAAACAGGAAAATCGAGTGTTCCGCTAGGTACGTGTATCTCAGTGTTTATTACTGTGAACAATGAAAATTAAAGTAAATTAGGAAAACCTCCATCTGCCTTTGAATTTAGTACTCTCTATGCTGTGTCTCAGCGGATAATTTACTCCAGCTTCAAACAGAAGTATTCATCTGCACAGGCGCACAGCCGTTATAATACGAAGTATGGAAACAACGGCTGTCTTTCAGTTCTCCATTGTTTTTTAGCCTTCTGGTGTCCTGTCTCATTCTTTTATTCTTAATATTTCATAGTTTGTATAGAATTTAGTATTTAATCTTGGCACTATTAACACACCACAGCATTAAATATCTTGCAATTGCTACTACAGTGGGGATATTTTAAGCAAAGAACACTGCTTTTAGGAAAGCATTCACCTTAACGTTACGGCTTCAAGGTCGATCAATTCTCCGCTCAGACGGACAGTACCTTCAGATCATGCACTCACATTTACGCAGGCCACCCGCCATCGCAATCGTACTTGTAGTATATATAAAATTTGAACTCGTTCTTGAGTTTAACTCTGCCCAAAGTGAAGAAAAATTTATAATGCGTATTTCACACGAAATTTAATTAACAATTCGTTATGTTGAACAACGGGGTCATTATAATACTACATTCTGAATATGTTTCTTGTTTAGCAATTCGAAAATTATTACCGTGTTTACGTTAAAAGTTACTTGAAGATCAGGATATCGAGAACTGTAAATATCACTGATAAAATGTCTACCTGAGGCTAACAATGCATTGAAAAGATTGTTTGAATCACACTGTCACGCAGTAAATAAATGAAGAACAAATTATACAGACTATCCCAAAAAGATATGTACGCAATTCTGCGTGTGTACATTTTTAGGGACACTTACATACTAACGATTTCTAGACAAGATGCGTTGTTCTTCACATGGAAGGGACTGAGGAGTTTAAGATTTAATATGAAGTCTAGGATACATTTAATCTTTCGTGGTTAACCACTTCAGTTGTGCCGAATTTTAACGTACCAATAATCCAACCGGGTAACTTAAAAGCACACTTCACCATCCCTGGCTGCGGTTTATGTGAGTTTCAAAAATAATATTTCTGTAGAGGTTTGAATGAGAGTCGCCACGGGATGCGATACAATATACACTATATTGGAGAGGGATTAACATTCCCACAGGAGAAGAGAGTCTGCCCTCTATACCGTGTCTGTTTGAATTACTAGATTGCTATTTTAAATATTCATTTAAGTTAATAAAGATCAATAGGACAAAGAGAACAGTTTTGTTCTGTGCAGAATACGCTTCAGAATAATTTTCCACTTTGTGTTATGTATACGTCTGTGTGCTGTCTGTTAAATTCTGTATGTCCACGTCCTTTGACCTCCATATCCTTTCAAATATAAATTAGTTTTAGAAAATAAATTTCTATTTTGTTGATTTGTGAAGATTTACACTTGACTAGTGTGAATATCCGTGGATTTCGATTGATTAATTCTTTCATTTTGTGATGACGCTCTTTGACTGCAGAGGTTATACGTAGTGAAGTGGGGCAAGGAGATGAGCTTCGATCGTATGTAAAGATTCTGGAAACACAGAGTCTTGGCTTAATTCAAGACACTAACCGGCATTCGTTTTCAGGAGCTGAGTATTGATTTAGGCGTATCCATTATTAGGATTGTTAAGTACTGAGGCTATTCTATTAATGTCAAATGAGGTAAGAAAACTCTCATATAATGGGAATAGACTAGTTAAGGATTTTATAATTAGGCGGTCATTTAGACATTGCATGCTTAATTCACTGGCTCTGTGTTACCTGTAATTTAGCCAAACCATTACTTTAGCCTTAAGTCACGTGTAAATTCTATAATAATAAGTCAATAAACTTAGTTCCAGAGATCTTCAGAAAAATCAATTTTCGTGTTCTGAACTTTTAGATTTATACTACTTTACTCCAGCACCGCTAATTTTAATCGAAGACAACAAGTTAAGAACGTCGTCTTTTCTGAGCACAGTAACGGACCTACTGTCCACAGATCACGAGAAAAACCCTGCTGGGGGAAGTCGTTTCTGGTCGGTGCGGGCGGAATGTTACTTATCAGCTGGACCAGAGGGCTGCTATTGGTGGAAAGTGTGATACGTCAGAGTTTTACGCTACAACAAAGACTGAAAACATCAAGCAGTTAAGAGTAGCGTGTAGTGAGTGCACCTCTAATGTGTTTGCGGGTGTTGCGATAATATTCTAGATTAAATCACTGTGCCGCTGTGAGGTAATCTTAAAGCTGTATCCATTAGAACACATGAAAGCCTGTCGTCTGTTGTTCGTTCAGTGATTGTGGAACGAATGCTTTTAGGATGGGTAGTCACTTACCGCGAAATCTTGCGCATGCGCGTATATCGAATTCCTAGCAGGGATTTTCTCCTGATCTCTGAACTGTAATTGTTTTCTACGAAAGAAGGGAAATTCCTATGACAGCTTAGCGACTATTAGCTTCTTTAGATGTACTGCATTACATGTAGTTAGAAAGTAGTGTCCTGCCACACATTTCTAATTTTACAGTCTGCCGGAGAGACTGAGAAATCCACAAGAAACTCGCCAGTATCTATAGTTCGTCCGCGTTAGATCTAGCGAGAAAGATACAGATATGTGGACCATTACGTGTACAATTTTATGACAAAGTGCACTGAAAATGTGTTTTGAATTTTTTATTTCTGCATTAATACACGGGATAAGGTAAAAAGGTAAAAATAGCTCCTACATTTTACACATCTCACCATGAAGATTTGTGAACAAGTGGAATTGAAGTTCACCCATTTTAACAATAATAATAAGTAATCACTTTCATACCCCGGCCGCGTTTGCTCGGAGTCATGAGTCTCCGGCATACATTGAGCAGGCGTCTGTGTCGGCCCCAGAATCTTTCTGTAAGCGGTTACGAAGAGAGAGGACAGCCACCCCAGTCCCCAGTTCGTTTGTCAGTCTAATGACTAAGCTGGTTTTTGTAGAGTCATTTGTTAAACACACACTTTTTCCGGATACTTGCGATGTTAGACATAGGTACAGGTTGTACGAGGTGCGATCGGAAAGTTTCAAGACTGTGTGAATAGCGGGCGAACTGGATGTAGTACGAGCTTCTGCCTTTAGGGGGTGCGGCCTACATTCATAATGAATCAGTGTGCCAGCCGGCATCATCGAATTAGAATTTGTTTCTTAGTTACGGGCGTTTTGGTAGTGCATTACACCGACCCTCCTGCGATTTCGGAATGGCGGATTTTCATGAACAAAGAGTGTGCATCAAATTTTGCCAAAGACTCGCCAAAACGGCTACGGAAACCTACGAAATGCTAAAGCAAGTATTTGGGGAGTCCGCAATGGGTCGTGCACAAACTTTTGTGTGGCATTCACGTTTTAAAAATGGCCGAACCTCTGTCGATGATGACGAGCGTTCTGGACGACCATCTTCGAGCACAACGCCCGAAAATGTTACGAAGATTCGGCAGGCCATTCACGAAGATCGACGTCGTACCATCAACGACTTGTGCGACATTGTTGGGATAGGCTATGGGACCTGTCAGCTGATTCTAAAGGAAGAACTCCACATGCGACGCATCATGACAACGCGCCAGCGCACACCGCCCTCAAAGTTCGGCAGTTTTTGGCCTCAAACACCATGGCCGTCATCCCGCACCCTCCTTATTCGCCGGATTAAGCTCCGTGTGACTTCTTCCTCTTCCCAAAGATGAAAATTCAGCGAAAGGGAAGGAGATTTGAGACGATAGAAGAGATTCAGGCAGAATCGCAGATGGTGCTTGACAGGCTGACAAAGAAAGATTTCCAGGGATGCTTCCAGGCTTGGCAGCGACGCTGGGGTCGTTGTGTTCACTCCTAGGGGAACTACTTCGAGGGTGACTGATGAATTTAATACCTGAGATAAGTGTACGGGTTTTTATAGGCGCAGTCTAGAAACTTTCCGATCGCACCTCTTATTATCCTTATTTAATAGCCATGTTAGGTATTCCATGTTGTGAGAAATAAATTGCACTGAAATAAAGAGTTTTCCTAATAAATACATTTTAATCAAGCATCGCAACAGAGTAAACATAAGTTAATTTAACCTCTTAACTAACTATGCAAAATACTGACATATTCTTATGGTTATTAAAATGATTCTCTAAAACTAAAAGGGTGTGGCAACACAATTTTCTGTATTATATTGCGCAGTGGCGTCTCCAGATGAAGAAAACATATAAAACATGGTTTATTATGTCGAACATTCTGCATTCTCTATTTCGTTTCATACATAATACGTTTCATCAATTTATTATATTCCCGTGTTCAGCGAATGGTTGATAACTTGGTGAACAATTTGTCATTATATTTTAGTATTCGTAATATTTGTGGAAATTCATCACCTTTAGGCGGAAACAGACCAAATTCCGAACCGTTGTCGTATACAAAATATGTCTGAGGCAATGAATTATATCTTACATCATATTAGTACAGTATAATATACTAATCATTTGACAAAAGCCTGTAGATAATTCTTATAAATACATAAAAATTGTTTTATGCACTGTATATGATATCATAGAACACCAGACATCCTACGAAAGAAAATGGGGTACTGGGCTTTGTGTTATCTATCTATGTAACAAGGCTAGAAAGTGTAGTAATTGCTGGAATACACACATTCGTTATTTGTAGATCTTTGAATCTCATCTCATTTAGACAACTGAAGTATCCAACTAAACACACCACGTGGTCTTAATGTTTCCTTCAAGTAATGTAAATCAAGACTGATACGTCATAGTGAGCGTTAGCTCAGAGGACACTTAACCAGGGATTCCGGGCATCAAATCTCATTCTTGTTTAATTTTTTTTTGTTTAATGCAGCCAGTATGTTGTTACTTTACATTACACGGAGCATTACTATTCTTTGCAGATTCTGAATCACGTATTACTAAATGTTACGTCAGTTGTCTTAGACAATTATAGTCCCCAAGTATATAAAATCATGTGATCTTAATGTCTTATTTAAGTCGTGTATTCGATACTATTGCGTAACAAGATACATTAACTGTATGATATATTGAACTAGTTCGCATGTGGTCACATAATCCAATAACAGTCAAGGTAAATTTGTTCATGTATCATACACGTTGTTATTTACCATATACGAGGCTCGTCCACAAAGTAAGTTTCCCTGGGGCCGTTTACAGAAACAAAACACAATTTCATGGAAATATTTATTGCAACAGATACAGCAAGTGTCCAGCTATTTTTCAACATATTCGCCACCGGAATTGAGACATTTGTCATACCGTGGGACCAACTTTTGAATACCTGTGTCGTAGAAGTCTGCCGCCTGGGATTGGAACCACTGTGTGACAACCATCTCCGCCTCTCTGTCATTCTCAAAACGCTGACGCTGACCGGACAGGAATTTCTTGAGGTGTAGGAAAAGATGGAAATCACTGGGAGCGAGGTCCGGGCTGTAGAGTGAATGATTAAACACCTCCCAGCTGAACTCCTGCAGGAGACTTGCTGTCCGTCGAGCCGTGTGCGGCCTAGCGTTATCACTGACCGCACTTCACAGTCGGCGGGAGCTGGAATAAGAACCTCCATCTTCATCAGCTGCAACGATGCTACTGTGAGAACGCGGGAAGTACCGTTAGTGCATGCGCCATGCTACGTCATTGCTCTATCACGTACGCACAGTCCCTTCGCGCAATATAAGGTTTGCTAGCTGTGGGACGAGTGGGAAACTTACTTTGTGGACGCGCCTCGTACAAAGGATTACTAATATAAACATACATCATTGCATGGCTCAATTGCAAGTGGCGCTAGTGTCGATCTCGCCTGCCATAATGATTCTACCGATTATAGAAGATTGAAAAATATGATTTTTGAATATGCCCCAGTGGCATAATGTCCATACCAAATTTAATTGAAATGTGTTGCGATCGGGATAAATCATGCGGACAGCAGACAGACGTGATAAGCTTTATATGCGTTCATTTCTTGCAATTCGTGAAAATAACGCATTACAAAACAATGCTGTTTCATGTTGAACATTTGCTCTTTTTTACGGGATTTTGAATCTTTTGTTTTACATTTATAAATAGGTATGTTGTAATTAACCGTGGCCATGGTATGGTGATTTTTTCTGTTAGGGGAATTTAGTATTTATGGGATAATATAACCGTTGCCATGGTAAAGCTGTTTCGGGAAGCCTACCGCGAACATATGCTACAATGCCGCACATTAATTATAACTTCGGCAATAAATGATCGTGTTTGAATTGCGGTACATTAAATCGTATTATGTTATCTAATTAATCAGACATAAGTACTGATAATAATATATTTATATCAAACATTATTTCAAATGAAGTTGTATATACTTCTTTGAGGAAGCAGTGCTCTGACACAAAAGCTGTTCACTAATTCATCGCCTGATGTGCACTTGTAGTTCTATACAACGCAACAAAAGGTATTGTTACGTATTAACGCTTTGCAGCTTTCGAAATTAAGAAAAGATAAGTAATTATTTTAATTTTTATACGGTGATTTGTTAAACTTTTCGATAAAAAGTGTTTTAATTACTGTTTCAGATTTCCGCGTCAATCTTGGCGGTCTATTTTCATGTGGTTTATATGAACACTGCATGAATAAATGACACGCTTTTTGTTTCGACTTTCTGTCTGAGTTAGATTTTGATATTCTTGAATTTGTCATTGTGCATTAGGCTTTCATGCTGCTGAATATTGCGATGCATTTTGCTTCTCGTTTGATTACATTTGTGTGTCGGCAGGTGGCGTGTGTTGGAGGTCGACTCTCATGCTGTTCTCACCATTTGTTAATGAACTGATATCAGTTAGTTTGCAACATCAGAATCATGCGTACATTCGCTCCCCTCAGAGACACGTCCAATTAAGGAAGTACGTTTTAGACTGTAACGCACACTTACCTGCACAGTAATAGAAATTGCACACATAACACAAACATCTGGTATCCAGTGGCCCAGTATTTTTATCTGTGTAATAAAATTTCTGCTAGAGTACCGGTATGTCAGACATGCTTCATTGTCTCTTCTATATCTGCTGTTTTACTGCTAGCTGTAATTATTAGTTGTAGGTGGGGTACACATATTTGTAAATGCAGTGTATAATTTTCTCCTAATTGGCATGTTGTTCATTTGCTGTATAACCTCATTATTTCACAGCTAATAACACTGCATATACAAGAAACATTTTCTTTGTATTTTATTGAATATACATCGTATTGAATCATGCTTAAGTGAAAGCTGTAGATATTAAAGGAATCTACGCATTATAAATTTATAAAAGTTTTATACTTGAGGATTTTCTAAAAAGAACAAGAATTTTGCACAAAGGAAGCAGGACGGTCAACTAATGTAGTGAATACGAGACAGCACACCACAACGGAAAAAAGATAGACATAATTCCACCCTCAACCTATAGTGTACAGATGGGAATATCAAAATATCTCCAAGCATATGAGGGAAACGTGACTTTACAACAGCAACACCACATGGTAATAATTCGTTATTCGTAACATAGCATAATGTAATGTAAATAAATGGGTGGGCGTCCAAGCAGCCCTTGCACTGCGACCATTAGCTGATCTTTAGTACTTCTCAGTCATAATCCCCCAGCAGCTCCGTTTATACAGCAAAGCACATTATCTAACTCATATCTCATGATAATCACCTGGTTTCAGGAAATGTCTGCCCAAATGGAAATCCTGAAAATCTGTATGTAAAAGAGCTCTTTCATTATGACCATAATCAAGGCTTCCATAGTCCCTAGTGTCAAAGAGTCCCCATCCTTAGAGATAATTGTCCACTTTAATAAGGGCCTTATAGGGTATCCCTGGACTTTGGTAGTGCTTCGTACCCTAGTTTCCGTAAGTCCCTAGATTTCTTCTATGTCTGTCTTAAGATCAGGTTTATTTATTTATAGTTTATTTACCTCAGTAGCTCAGGCTATATAGCGTCGAATGACAGATAATAGTGGATAATGAAGCTCAGTCATTATAGTGACTAGCTACGGGCTGGACGACTGGGGTTCGATCCCCCACGAGGGTAGAGGATTTTTCCTCTAGCCTCTGCGACTTGACCGGCTCCGGGTCCCACCCAAACTCCTATCCAATGGGTACCGGAGTTATTTCCCAGGGTAAATCACGGCCGGGGCGTGAAGCTGACCAGTCACTCCTATCTAGTGCCCAGGTCAAGAATGAGTGGGAGCTATACCTCCACTCCCCCCAAACGACCTACATGGCGTGTTGCGGTACGGCTTTACTTAGCTTTACTTTATATTTTAATATTTAATATAAATTTTAACGTGATTTAGTGGCATGATAGTGTAAGGTTTTACTACTTAATGATTATAATGCACCGTTTTAACACATGCGTGTGTTTGAACTGGATCTGTAAATACCGAGTCACTCTATGTAACCGAAACGTTTTCGGCAATGCAAAGTAAACACGTGGTGGTAAAGAATTTCACTGAAAAACTTTTGTATATTATTACTACAGGGTTTCACGATTAATGCAGAAGTTACACTGGGTTGATACGGATGGAAAATGTACTGGTCTCGTCACCTTTATTGTGGAGTTCCCACCACATATAACATTTTCTCTAAATTCGCGCGGAAGCTTTGGAAGCAGAGCGTGAATTAGACAGACAGACATACACTATCGCCTCATAATCGCAAAGAAGCATAGAATGAAAGAATAAAAGATTTATTCGTCTAGAGTGAACACTATTTGATTCTGTGCCTTACAATATCCAACGCCAATGAATATAATAAAGCAATGATCATGTTTCATTCCGAATATCTATTATTCGTCTATTGACACGAAACAATTATCGTTACATTAATCTGAATATTATCTTCGTTTAAACTATTAATTTCCTGTTTAGTGGTTTGTGATGTTTATGACGTTCAATAATTTTTACTTATTATTTGATAATCGTGTAACTCGAATGAGGAACTAAGAGGTACATACGGAATTTGCGGAAGGAGGTGGGGACATATGGTCTTCGAAATCAATACTTGGAAGTTGAACGGTATGACGAGAGCGTCATGAGAGGGTCCTAATAAGTCGCAAGCCTTGCTCTGTTACGATGAAGCGTCTGCTTTAGCCAGTAAACAATTCTGATATTCTTATGTCTCGTGTTTATAAATCTTTTACTGTAGGCCTAGTACACGGCGTTTTCTGAAAATTGTCTAATGGGTATCGAGGGGGGGGGGGGACAAATACGTAATTTTTTTTACCTTGCTCCGTATCACAGTGACCACATAATAGTGCATGGATTTGGAAGGAAGACTCAAATTGTTTCTTCTCCAACACATACATAGATACACACACACGTACTTTCTCAAACACATCCACGAACCTTGTAAGAAGAAATGGCATATACTGAAAATGAAGAACTGTTAACTAACAAAAATGGTAATCGTGTGCTCTTTTATTCTGGAAAATTTTAAGGGAATTATAATATGAATATTGTAGAACCCGCCACATACTTACCTTTAAGGCCCGCCCTTTGTCAGCTGTCGGTTACTAATCATGCTTATACTCACATACGCCATCCATATCTGGCTACAGTTTAATACATCCCACCTATAACTCCGAAGTTAGCCGTCATTTGAACTGATAACTATAAGATATTTGCTGTGGTATATATAACTGCTAAATAACAGTTAGATATAAGTAAAAAGTTATTAAAACTGTCTAGTACATTTGTATTCATTTAGTTACAATAATTATATAACCATGCATGTTCTAGCAGAATCTTTAGTTGTGTCTAATTATGTAAAAGCAATTAAAAGCTTTTAATTTCTTATACTCTTATCTCCAGGAACAAACCACGAATACGGAAAAATTATTGTAATAAAATATTGTTTTGTATATGTAAAACATTATTGGTCACTCCGAAGAGGACAGAATTTTGTTGAAACATACAGTCATATGTTAAATTGAGGGGAGTGAATGTGGTGGTATCCGATTGCTTTTCAATTGTTTGACGTTTGTATGAATGAAGCTTCGGCATTAATGACGTCTTTGAAGCAAATTATCAGCGTCAGCTCTGCCATCTTCCGTTTGCACGCAGTATTCGCTTTGTAATATTTTGGTTCGTGTAGTCGGCACTGTGCAGAATAAATACTTTTAAATGAGCGCCTCTTCATTGGATAAGATATATGCAGATAAAAAGAAAAATATAAACCGAAATAATTTATTTTAAGTAAAGAGAGATTATATTATGCAGAGTCCGTTCATAAATTTTAAATTGCGTTTATCAGGCACGAAGCCATGCTTCCATTTGCATAATAATTTCCAACGGATATTAGGAAGGGAAACGTCAGCTTTCGTAGTATTGAAAACTTTAACTGAGACTCCACTTTAAGGTCAAGCTAATTTATTAATTTTTCTGATATCCCTTGTTGGAAACTCGGGCCGAAGGCAGCCTGTCGTCACGGAAAATACTTTCTGTGGTTTTCCTTGTCCTACGCACAAATTATACATTAACATATTTCTTTATGCTTTATTTTATTCGTTACGTCTTCGCAATTCATCTATTTTACTGAACCTATCATTTGACCCTAGATGACTTCGTACAATATGTAAAAGCTTGTCTAATCTGCCAAGAATCAAAAGATTTTTCTGACTAAAGAGGCAGTATAATGTCGGACTGTCTTGGAAGAAGGTCGTGGATAGTGTCTAAGTATGGATATGTAATGTGGTCGCTTAGCGCATTTCAGAAAATGTACCGCCATTAGCCTGGGTAGAAGAAAATATCACTTAGGATTACCGGTGGCCGTTGACGAGATTTGAAACCTTAACTTCCGAACAAAACGACAGTCGTATGGCTGTACAGACCTGCGTTGCAATCCGCTTGACCAATATTTAACTAATAAGCACGTACAGTTGGGAAGTACCACCTGGTCACTATTATCCTCGTTTTATTTGATGCAAATAAACTGTCATACGTAGCAAGTGATAATTTTTTTACGTTCATAGTCACTGGAAATCATATTTGACAGAGCTGGGGCATCCGACTCAGTGTTTGCATTGGTAAGCTATTTCAAAGGGATTTATTGTAGTGGAAGTTTACTTAGGTATTTGATATTTCGGTGACATGAAAACAATGATAAACCATGTGAACAAGATAATGCATTTAATATGACATAAATTTTCAACAGAAGTTTATGATTCATTATACCACATTTTCTCACCTTTACAGCGAATTCATTACACCTCATCATGTCTCCTGTTATGTGGCCAATGAGTACGCAAATCACAGCATTGATTTTGGTTAAAACAACAGCCTACACGTCGTAACAAAATGTGTAATGTTTAGAAATTAAAGGTTTCTACGCGCTGCCTCCATCTTCGGAGTAAGGAAGATGGAGGCAGTATGTTCTTTCGAAAACGCTGGTGACCACTTATAAGGCTAAACGGTGTCACATCTCAGAATGTCACAGTCTGGATTGGTAAGATTATCATATGATGTTGCAATACATCCTATAAAAGTAGATAAGGAGAAAAGATTGGTAAACCTAAATTCAGATGGAGCTGATTTTCGATATTGGTTTATGAGCTAGTTTCTTTGGATAAAAATGGCAGTTACTTTCTCCAAATGTGGCAAAGACTTTCCATGTTTCCTATTCTAATATCGCTTTAGTCAATTTTTTTCTATGCATTATTTTAAAATAAAACAAGAACCCGTTTATAAGCGTTTCGAAGACCATATTCAGAAAAAAATATAAAATTATTTTAGAGCATTGTGTAAGTGGTTGTATTTATTCAATATCTATTTTTTAAAATTACAACTTTCGTCGCCCCAGGCCCTGCAAACACATATCAGGTTATTACTAACCAAAATTAATTAAAAGAGTCGTTAATATATCAAATGTATGCCGCCTTCCTCCCATCCCTCGGATCTCGAGCGCACAGAATCGCTTTGTGAATAGTAAAATAATAATATTAATTTAAATCTATTATAATATCACGTAATCTATAAGACATATTAATTCTTATCTTCTGTTTTAAGAGAATGTAAATATTTTCTTGATGCACGCATGTTATTCTTGTCCATTACAAATATTTACAGCTGCGTCGACCCGTTTTCGCAAGATCCTATTGTTAGCACTGCGCTTTCGACACATCTGCAAGACAAACTTGTTGAACTTTAACGCGATAAGACATCGGAGTTTGGTTTCCCCAACAAAGGCGTTCTGTGCCTCTTGGTTTCCGGTAAACGATGCATGTCAAGAAGTTTCATTAATGGCAGTGAAGGCTCTCGTCCGCTTGCGGCGTTACATGTGTTTCAGTTAGGATTGTCTTAAACTAAGGCGGACAATTAATTGAAAACTCGCTGTTAGAGTTTCCAAGGATTAGACAGGAGATAAACAACCATGTAGCAGTCAACAAACAGAAACAAACCCGCAAGTCAAAAGGAAGGCGATAAACATTAATGATAAAATAGGATATCAGCGCCGAGGCAAATCCGTCAGTACAGTTAACTAGGCTAAGAGCTGGACGACCAGGTTTGGATTCCCGGCAGGGCCATGGGGTTACCTTTTGCTTTTGCATCCAGACCGACTTTCGGGACAATCTGACCTCACATGCAATGGGTAACGGTAAATTTTTGTAAGGGACTTAAGTGGTTGGAGCGTGAAACTGAATCTAGTGCATAGGCTAAGAATCCGTGGAGCTATACCTTTAGTCCTCCAAACTGTCATCATGACGTGTGCGTATTCAGCTCGGTAATAACTTAACTTTCCTTCACCATGTATCACCATGAATAGCCGCAAAAACTGGTAATTAAAAAATCCGCCGTACGTCTTCTAGAAAGAAGAAATGCGTATGTGTATCTACATGTAAATAACAGGATGTATGAAATAAAAGTGCCCTGGAAAATGCACAGACATAAAAGAATAATAAAGTCATTGAGAAAGCAATTTATGACTTTACATAACGAAAATATTTGTGTATTCTGATAGATGTTGACTGACGTTTCAGAGGCGCTTGCTGCATCCATCATCAATGCTATGCGTGAGATAGTTCTGATCCCTGATGACGGAAGCAGTAATTTACTCCGAAACGTCGGTTAATATCAGAATACACAGTCCACCGACCCACACGGCAGCCATCTTCAGATAGTCTTGTTTGCATAGTGAAATCTAAGAACACGCGATATGAATTTGATGGGGGACAAATGCATATACGAGTTTTGACGATAAAACCTCTTGGGAAATTTTCACTCGGAAGTCCGAAACGGAGACCTGAGAAGAAGATTAAGATGGATCTTAGATCTGTAGGTTCTGAGGATAGGAAAATAACGGAAGAGGCCTGGATAGTGTGCGATTGCGGGCTTTGGTTTAGTTTTGCAACCATGTCAGTTGTAAGATCAAAGAATTTACAATTCTGAAATATGATCTTATGAATTATGACTGTCTGTAGTATTGTTGGTAGTCACCAACACTTCTGAGGAATCGACTACTTCTGCCTTGTTTATCGACTTTCTTTAATTCTTTTACACTCTCATTCAGAGCAAGATTTCTTCCCAAGCTTTGATTTCTCTTCAGTAAAATTTGCCCTAAATTAAACTTGTCCCTGCTCTTACTTAATTTTGTACTGTATCTGATTTATGATGAACGATCTTAAAAACGTAAGTCCGTTATCATCAGTTCCTTACTCGGCAAGGTATTGCGATTTTTACGCTGCACTCTTGTGTCTCCCCTAGAGCTTGTTTTGCTGTTTCTCATGTACTTTGTACGTTATTATTGTATTGTTCTGAGAGATGTGGAAAACAGCTGTGAATTTATTAAAGAATCAATCGCAGACAACCGACAAAGAGCGATCCCCTAGATTTTAAGGTATGGCATAAGCATTTGAAAATTTGCATGAGATATGGAACGTGAAATGTCAGGATTCTGTTTGTACGTAAGACTCTTTGACAACACATCTAGGGAATTAGTTTAATTTAGCGGGAGTGCATTTCAGATGGGACGTAGGTGACACGGAATCGACGTGCATTCTTCTATGGGAACAGGACCGTTGATTAACACTTAGGGATAGGCCGTGTCTTAAAACGGAATCATGTCAGCAGTTGGGAGGATAAAGTTTGCTGGTGATAGGATAAAATGTATTGCTTAATAGGTGTAATATTTTTGTTCTGAATGTGCAAACGCCAACCGATGACAGATATGATGATGATGCTGCAAGGAACAGCTTTTATGAGCAATTAGAGTGTATTGGATCAATTCTTGAAGTGCCATATAATCGTTTTGTTGGGAGATTCCAATGCGAATAAGGGGAAGGAAGGCATTTCGAAACCAATAGCTGACGAGAATTTACACGAAACAATTGTGGTTAAATACAGCACAGGATATATTCATGAAGAGTAAAGTGGTCACAACGTCACAAAATTTAAAAATACACTAGGGTTTCTTCTGTCAGAAAATCATGCACCATATGACAGATAGAATTACTCCTGATATTCGATGATTCCGAGGGGCTGAATATGATACCAACAACAATTTTGTAGTTACAAAACTTAGGTAAGGGCTGCCGAAAAGCAAACGACCTGTATAAGTTAGATAAGATATATGATCTCAAGAAACTGAGCGAAGGAGATGTTATGGAACAGTATAACGCCAAAAACTTGACCGGCGTTTTTGAGATTTTCTAAAATTTAGATAATGTGGACATCACAGGTTATTGGGAAATTTGTTTAAAGGGGATAAAAATTTCTTGCAAAGAAAGTCTTTGTCATTGCGAGTTAAAACAGCATAAATAATGGTCACGACGAAGAATGTTAAAAATTATTGGGCATACGGAAGCAGAGTAAATTGCAGTAGCTGTTGAACCCGAGTCAGATGACTGCAGATAACATGGGCAATGTAAGACGTAAGCTAAAAAAGACACTATGTTTGAAAGACAAGTTAAATGTGATTGAAACTCTTGGTAAGTACACAAATATTAGAGAACTGCATAGAGACATACATGTAGAATTTTAAAACAGCACGAACTTTGTAAAAATGTAAATGGTGCTCACAGATTCTCTCAGTATTTTGGATATTTGAAAGATCTCCTTTTGTCAGCTATTGGATGTACCTGTTGTTAACGATGTGTGGCAGACTGAAATTCAAACATGGAGTACAGTATCTGAATCCTGTTCTTTTGAGGTTGAAATTAAAATGTTGATAGATATGAATTTCCAGCTATTAATAAAATTTCGACAGAAATTGTATAAAGGAGGTAACACATTACATTATGAGATATACGAAATTATTGAATCTATTTAGAACAAGCTCGAAAAATTTGTTATGTACCGTAATAAACATTATATCCTCATATGTTCATTGCAACGTTCGTTTAGAGGTATTAAGTTCATTTTGTTCGATAGTTTCCACTTTTGCCACCTGCGTCTAGCTCACGACTTTCCTCACGTGACTTTCTGTTATCACCGCTCGTAGGTTATTTAAAAGTACGATTTTTAAGTCGTGCAGAATGGCACAACCTCCACGGACAGACACGACTGGCCCATAACGTATTGTCGCTGCAAAGAACGCTAGATAACGAAGAATTTCTAGGGCAGTAGGAGGAATCAATAGTTGTACAAATTCATAAGTGTGTGACAAACCTGACTGTAGTAATTGTAATGGAATATGAGTGTTATCAAACTGCACACAAAATTTTACCAGATTTTCGAATTTCACGCTTACCACCATACGTAATAAATTACAGGAAATTATCAGTGTGAATTTCGAAGTAATCAATCGACTACTGAATAGATTTTCTGCATTTCTCAATACTGAACATTTAAACCGGCAGTATAGTGAAATAGCTCGTGAGAATTTTCTACACTTCAAGGAAAAATATTTTTTAGTTAGGAGGTAAGTATAATGCATCATCATTAATGGCGGCATACCAGTAAAACCATTTTGGCAAAATAATATTTTGTTTCATGTACTGTGTTATAAAATCCATATAGGTAAACATTTGTAGATGAATTTAGTGTTTAGAACAGCGTGGAAGAAGAGGGTGCTTAGTCATCATTTTTTTCATCTTCTGTTCAGAATACTCCATCAACAAAGCCCTAGTAAACCAAGAGAGTCTGAAATTGAATGTGACAATCGCTTCTGGCCAATGCTGATGAAGTTGTTTGCATTCATGTATGTTCGCTTATTGCTGGAAGACGAATGCACAAATTTGCACCAAGGTTTTGATGCTTATGCCCTGAAGCAAGGAAGATCTTTTGGAACAGCCAAAATACCAAATAAATATTCTGGGTTTGAATTCCGGTGAAGTTCATTTCTGAAGCACAGAAACTAAGACGAGAAGAAGACTATAAAGATGAACGTTACAACCCCGAGAATGTTTACTGTAAGTCTGGAACGAAGCATGATAGAAGAACGACGCCAGGAGGAAAGTTTTTATATTGGAGAAGAGAAGAGATTACACAGGCCACGACACCGAGGAATTGTTTCAGGTTCGTCTCCCGGAAAATATGTTTTTGTTGCTTGTAAACTAGGCTAGATAAATACCGGCTCTAAAGCAAACATTATTTAGTGAGGTGAGGAGATTACAATGAAGATGATTTCTATATCTTGAAAAGAAATTACGGTAGAACACATATAACCAAAATTGTTTGTTTCTGCGAAATGTTTGCAGAATAATAACTACTGAATTTAAAACAAAAATTGTACTGGATTTAAGTCTTAGCGATTATACTTTGAATATCAAATTATCATAGAAAAGAAAACGGACCAATTTTTTTTCGGCAAGTAGATTATAGGAAATAGCGCCACAACCACTATAAGGATATCCTGGTTTCCAGGTCTGGTAATGATATTTTTATGTTTATTAATAACTAATTGTGTTGATGATTTTTGAAGACAAATGATCTACTGATGGTAAAACAACAGTTATAAAACCATGATTTCCGGAGGGGAATTTATAATAAAAATTATGGAAAAGACCTGTTTAAATATTTATGGAAAAATATATCGGAAGCCACATTCTTGACAGGTGAGATTATAGAAACCATATTTATTAACAAAATATTACTAATATTATACTGTGTGAATATCTTTTTGAATTTGAAAGTTTCAAGTTTCCTATTATACTAAGCTTCTCTTTGATAATAAACCTCAAATTCAGGCTTTAAAAAGTTGGTATTGATTTAAGAGGACATGATATTCACATTTGTTTCTCTGCTCGAATAAAGGTCTAATAAATGTGTACATATATTAGCGTCAACGGTTGGAGGAATAATTTATAGAGAAATTCTGTTTTGAAATTTGTCATAAGAACGAAAAAGGCTTAAATTCTCAAGAATAATTAATTGATTCTCTCCAACTCTCCTGGAATTGCCGCCAGTTAGCCTCGAATAACTTGGAACTGCATATGTACGATGTTTGCTTAGCCCTCCTCTTTAGTTAAAGTCTTCTTGCAAATAATATATCGACACAATTTTAATTTTTCTACTTCTCTTCTTTCCGGGTTGCGAGGAGTTAGCTTACTGCATCAACTTCCAACTTCGCGTACCAGGGAGCCTTGAATTCGGGGTGTACTTACACTAGAGAAGCCACCTAAATCATGGTTAACGAGCCTAACCTTTCTCTGGGTTAACTCTTCTTTCCTTCAGCCTTCTCTGTCTGGGTCATTAAAGTTGCTAATCCCATCTGTCCATCAAGGTGACAACCCGATGGTGGGCCAATAGCGTTAGTAATTTAAGTTGTAGGGGAGAAGTTGCAAATACAGTGGGCACTGTATAGAAAAATATCAAAGCTGCTTCATCTCACATCTGGTGACCTCAGCCACTTTTTGCTGCATTGTCCAAGTAGCGGACGTTTGTTGTGCAAATATTTGTTATTAATCTTTATGCTCTTCATACCATGCAGTAGCATGTAACCATAAAAAAACTGTTCAATCACTTTTATCACTAACTAGCATTTATTTACAGTTCATTATACCAGAAGCGTTTCAGCTCCAAACTCAGTGGCTTTATGTACGGTTCAGCGTTACACGTTAAAACACATAATCTAAATAACTTTAAAATGTTACAACGAAGTCCTGTTACACATTAAAATCATAGTTAAATATTTGGTAAATATAAGCTAAAAATATGCGTGATTTAGGGTACACATAAGCCAAGCATTGTGCTGTCCTGTTTTTATAATATTGCTATAATTTATTTCCACTGATTATGTGTGTTAATATTATTTCACTTGTAACTGAGTTGAAGTTCGTGTTTTTGCCGTATCTTACAGTGGTTTTTAAATTATAGATGTTCCGTCTGTTGTTTGGTGGTTGTTGTAGTAATGATGACTTTTTCGTGTCGCTTGAGATCGACGAACGTTCTAGTTTGTTTTGCAGTGGGTAGCTCGTAGCGTTGGTTGCGTACTCCCGTTTTCATTTTGATATAAAGTTTTATAATAGGCTTTATAATTTGATATATGAAGTCAGCCTTTATAATATTAAAAATATTTTTGTTTGTAGGTGAGTGTTAAACGATTAATATCCTTGGTAACATTTATCGTCTGTTTCCGCATCGCAGCAATTAGGTTAGGTTGCTAGAATCCGAGCGCTCTCTGGCGTTTCCAAAGCCACGCTTAATGGCGCCGGTATTGTTGTATTCTCACAAGTTAGCAAGAAACATGTTGATGTTGCTGATGTCAGCCAGTTATGACGTAAATGATGGGTTATCCTCTAGTGGCATGGAATTCATACCGAGCTTCAGTAAAATCTCGAAATTAGTGACTGAATTTTAAAAAGGAGACGGTGAGACGGGCAAACGTAGGTTAATTGGCTTTAAAATAATCTGTTACAAATAACCTGGCCTGAGTAGTAACATAGCTAAGTCGAGATTACCTATACATACGTACACACGTACACACACATACATATACATACACTAAAAATATAATTCACTCTTATGCTGCTGTAAACAGAAAGTTGTTAATACTTCAGGCATTTATATAGAATTGCTATATTTACCTGCTCACTTTATGACGCAATTTCTTGTATGTCACATATCAATCATCAACCGCAGAGTGAAACAACATATTATTACCGACAGCGTCATCCCATTATTACGTATTGACAATACTCACTTGATAAACCACGCAAATGGAAACAAGGTTCTCCCAGACTCAAATCAGTAACCTATTAGGTATTCAGTAGTCCACGAAAGTTCAATGCTAACTTCAATGTTAGGAAGGCTAGTAACACATTCCTCTTTTGCAAGAGTGGTGCACGTGCTGGAGTGGGGCAGCGGACAGTTGAAAGGAAACCATATTTTTGCTACCTCACTTGGGAGAACACCACTGACTGAGTAACTTACAAATTGACCGGTCAACCACACAGGAACAATTCGTTCTCAGAAGCTATCAGCACCCAGCTGGCCAAGAAATTTCTCTCCATACGTAGAGCCAAAAGTTGTTTACCGTGGTCTCAGGATCCTAATTCAGGCTGCTGTACTGAAACACTTTGATCCATCCCTCATCCCCTATTAATTTTTTAAGGTCCACTTTAATAATATATTTCTTTATAGACTCAGGTCTTCAGCAGAGTGGCCTTTCCTTTCAGATTTTCGGACTGGAACGTTATGCTCCTTTCTTATTTATTTTGTGCGTGGTATATGTTCTGTTAATGCCACCTGTTAATACAATATTTGTGTAAATCGTAAGCTCGGTATTCGAGATGCCTCGGTACAAATGTTAGGTCTGAAACCGGCCATCTTCAAGCAGATTTTACGTGGTTTACATATTTATTTTCAGGAAAATGTTTAGATGGCACAACACTTTCTATAATTCATCAATTACAGTTTCTATACTGTTTGAAGTTCAGATGGCTGCTTTATTTCGTAGTGTTATTTTAAAAAGACAACATACTTCTATGCATAAGAGCTAATAGTTCAGAATCTGATTACACTCGAATCTAACCTCGTAGTATCCGCTGTAATTTGTAAATTAATTCGGCAGTTCGGAGGTCTAGAACCGTAAGATTTAACATCGATTATGACTGAGGTACGGTCTCAGATGTGAAGCATGGAAAAAGGAAAGTATATTAAACTTATGTTTACACACATTTGAAACGGTTCTGTAATTACTCTTGTCTGTCTGGTTCAGTCTCTTGATCACTGTAATGATGTTCAATACACCGGCTGACAAAGCTTGTGGTAGATACATACTCATGGAGCTTATGTGCGTTTACTTATGGAGAAAATAAAGTAACTAAGTTTGTGTTAGTAGAAACCAAAGGTTCAATACCACAAATCCTATTATCTTAGATCTAACGCCGTGGTAGCCGAAAGAAGTTTCAACGACGCTTAGGAAATTGGACCACTGTACCTTATCCATTGTGAGGGAAACACGGATCACATCCTGCGCATTAGATTGATTTTACTATCCTCCTATTTATGATCGGTCTCCCAAGTGGTCTCATTTTCCTTCAGGTTTTCAATGTAAAATGTAGACTATATATGCGTCTTCCCCATGCGTGCTCGATGTTCCGCCCATCTTAGATTTATTGATATTAATTTAATGATGTATGGTAATTAGTTCAAATTTGAAGATAATCATTGATAGATTTTCCAGAAATTTACATGATAAAGTTCAGTGAAGCGATAAAATTATATAAAATATTTTATCGTTATCACACACACACACACACACACGCACACATAACTGTTACTTGGTAAACTGCAACAGGTAATTAATATCTTATATTTTCTTATGAATGTTCCTTCCAATGGAGTGCATTCATTGCGCACAAAGAGAAGTCATTTGCATCACTCTTGTAATGTGTAATTTCCTTCCTTTAAGGTAAACTCGGGTTTCAATTTTCTCGAAATATTTAGTTCCGTCTCGTTTGATAAGATTTGGATTGAATACAGCACCATGCATACAATGTTCTAGATTCACGAACATGTAATTTATAATAGACCTAGGAAACTTATAACTTACTATTAGATTAAATTACAACTCTTGTAGCCTACGTACATACAAGATCTCTGTTTGCATTTCAGTTACTGCAGTGTAAAGTATTATATACAATTGACATCCATATTTATTTTCAAATGCAATTTAACTTTTTATGTTCTGACTCCTACTGCAATTACGTTCATCTTTAAATATTTCTTGCGTCCTCTGGGGTTAAAATATATGTCAAGTTCTTAAATTGTGTCTTGAAGGAATCTTTATTAACCGCTTAAAATAACTCGGGAAACATCTTAATCTCTTTTTAAATTAGTATTTCTGGATTATAAAGAACACGAATTTCTAAAGATGGCTTAAAAACTAAAAAAAAACAAGGAAAACCCGGTCTGCTGAAAGTGACTTAAAATAATATAACATTATAAACATTAAATATTAATTTGTATATCATAATGATATGGATATCAGTTGTCAAACGTAATCCCTGTAGGACATAACAACATTTATTGAATAGACCATAATGTTTATTCGGGACAAAACAGTAGTATCAGTGCACAATCTCTCATAAATTAAGAATGAAACAATCAGTGGAACGTACTGCACTTCGATGGATTGGAGTGAGCGTAGGCCTGTGTCGTAAACGGGTTTATGCCAGTTTAAATTGTATGTTTGCAATCTATTCAGAATAAATAAACGTTTCAGACAGATGTGGTACCAGTTTTTTCTATAAACAGTTTTTTATAAAATTGATGAAGCGACATTATACATTCATGCAAAGTAGGCAAAAATTCAACCGACTCGTTCCGACAGATTCAATCTCATATTGGAGCGAAACATGAAGATAGACAGATTTGATGTGTCCATTATATATTTTATGCGTCCTGAGCTAACAGTTCATAATAAGTTTACAACCGTTCTACTGTCAACACTTCAGATATTATGCTAAAGAACAAAGTCTCTTTGATCATTGTCGACTGGTGCATTAACTTAGCAGTTGACTGCTGTTGACATGGGTGATATTCGGAGCGTCGTTTGTGAGACGCGAAACCAAGTGTTGACATACAGAGTAAAGTTACACTAGAAGCTGCTGTACATGCTTCCATGTGACCGGTAGCATCTACAAAGGAAATGTAAGAAGCCGTATTTGGAACTGGATGACAGAGGTAACTGCTGTGTAAGACGTAACTATGGCATCATGGAAGAAATTCAGTCTCTACCGCTGCTCCAGCGCTGAGGGAAATAAACTTGTAAACGTTTCATGGTATTTTGTTTTGGTTTCACTTATTTAGTGGTAAAGAGCTGTACCCGAAAGCCTATTACAGAATTTGAACCCCGAAAATTTCTCACTATCTGAGTTGTGACTGTACTTTATTCATGTTTCATGTTATTTTCAAAGTTTCAAATATTGTTTTTACGGTATTCTGCTTAGACCTAGCTAACAACATGTGGCTGGCTAGAGCTGTCTAACTGTGCGTGTTATCTGATCAGTTCTGCTGTGTTAAAGTGCACGTAATACCATAAAACCAAAAAGTAAGGTAGAATACATTTTTTCATTTTTAGTTCCAAATATTAACTGTGCTAATACTGTTAATACGGTAAGCATTAACGCTCCACCCCTGGTTATCTGTGATGCAGTATCATTTAAGTCAAACAGTAGGCCTATTTTAGACATTTACTGAAGTTCATCAACATGCTGTCAGAATGAAAAGATACAAACTACTCTAACTCATAAAACTGCAAACCTCATTGATTAGGAAAGTAAATCTAACGTAACAGGTGATTAACGGAGAGACTCTACCTCCCATCACTTATTCTTTCCATAAACTTCACTCAAAAATCCAATCCGAGCTACGCTCGGAAAACTTTTACAACTCTTGTCTTTAGTGCAGTTTGCCGGAAATTTGCAGATCAAATAGTGCCTGTATCATTTATGCCGTTGCAAATTGATTAATGTAATTAAAACACTGCAATGGCTAAAATCGTGTGTAAAATAATTTGATCTTTAGCTAGATAAGTTAGCAGCTTTCTCATTGGTTAAGTTTACGGAGCAGAGTATTTCTTCAGACACTTTCAATTATCTTCATAGTCAAAAAATTCCGTTCATCTTATGGAGTTTAATTATTGTGTTCGTAAAAGCCCGACACTGGCCGCTATCCGGATCCAGATAAATCCATTTCACACCCGACTTTTATCACGAATTCCTAATGTTGGATTGTTATTATATACGCCCATATCTTTCCAAGTGGTCTCGTTCCTTCGGGTTTTACAAGTAAATTGTTTACATGTATCCCATATCTCCCGTGCATTCTGCGCGCCCTGTTCATATTATTCTGCTTGAAATAATCATCTCAATACTAGTTCATAAAGTGCAGAAATTGTGGAAAAAATAATGGGCATTTTTAATGCAAGTATATGGACTACAAAACAATAAATCTAACCCTTCTTGATCGTAATCTAAGCACACATTTTAAGAAGTATTCGGAAAACACAAGACACATATTTCTATGGCAAAGAAAACGAATTTACACACCATTTCTGGCAAAATAATCTATGACAACATGGACCTAAAATTGTATAAAGTATTTATAATGAAACCTGGGAGCAAAATTCCGCTGCCTAACCGCATGTTAATCAGGTCCCCTCCCTGCAGGGCGAGTGATCGGTCGGTAGCTGGGCGATTGCAAAATCGATATTTCATCCCTCGGCAAATCAAACCACAAACGTACAACTGTGAAAATTTAACTTTTCCAGAGGTATACTTTATAAAAAAATAATGAAGTAATTTTAAAATTTTGTAGTAAACAGTCTATTCTTCCTTCACTCGCTGACTTTCGCAAAATTCTGGGTTGGCGTTTGTCTGAAGTATTCCGTCCAATATCGGCAGTTCTACAGCTTGAACTACTGACTATTCTGCATTTTTCCTCAGTGTATCAAAGCAAATATTTAGACAATACACTGTAGTGGACAGCGAGAGACTTTTTCCTCATGTACTAACCATTTGTGTTTATATTCTCAACTCAATCGAAACCATAAACCACTGCAGTTAAAAGAAAATCCTTAAGTAACATTAGAATCAACCAACCTAAACGAGTTGATGTTATGCAGAAATAGAAAACGATCTCGAAGATGATGGTATAAACAAGTTGAAATTTCAATTGGCGATGAAATTATTTTCCTTGATGATGATGTTCTTTTTCCTGTTCCGATTTCAAGCTGATTTTTAAGTCTTTCATGACGCTGCATAGGTTCCCTTTGTTCTGAAGTGCCCGTTCCTGTTTCTTCTTTTAAGCTGTGATAAAATAATTTTCCTCTGAAGCCAACTATTCTTCCTTTTACACAACCAACGTTCAATTTCTTCCGTATCGCTGCGAAGCTCCTAGTTAGCTCGCGTTGTCCGCCCGTGCGTATGCCGACGATGACTCATCACCCAGAAACGTCGGTAAACTTCTACCAGACTACACGGCGCAACAACCCAGAAGACAGATATATTTGGCATTTCCACTTTCTACAAATTGTGTTTTACTGCTCGTCAAGAAATATAATATTAAGTGCCGTATTTTGCTATCGACATTGCCGTGAAGAATGTTCGTGCTCATTAGCAATATGAAAACACCTGTCCACGATTTCAGCATGACATCATATCTTATGACGTATAGCAGTGCAGCTGGAATAAACTCTCATTAGAAGCCTCTCCTATTGTTGTGTTCCCACGTCATTAGTTCTGACGAGGTTCCAAGCAGCCTCAAGCATCTACTGCTCCAGGAAAATTCCTGTCAAGTATGTTTCTATTAAAAATATTTGGCAACATTCTTATCTTTCTTGTTGCTTGTTTCTTTCCTTCTGTGTTCTTTCATGTCACAGCTCCTTTCTTTCTTCAGGTATTTCGTTAAAAGGCGATTTAGCAATGTACTTGCACGAATGCGTCAGTTAGTTGAGACATTAACTCTAGAACCGCTAAACGGATTTTCTTGAACTTTTAATATTTGGCAGCCTTACTGAAATTTGGCAAACATTACAATCTCCGTTAAGAGCGGAGAACAGTATGCGACACCACACATGAAAACGTATTAATATTTCAACCCGTATCTAGAGCTCAACTGGCTACATATTTATCGGAGCGAAAACGTTATCGCACAGAACTTGTAGAGAAAAATTGATAGCCATTTTCTGACCTGAATCCTTTGTTCAGAGACGTGTAGTTCTCGATGAAAGTAACAAAGGAATTTTATGTTGTATCACAATATAAGTGGTTCTGATCAAATTTTGTAATTATCTGTCTGGTTTCCTATCCACCTATCATCCATCCACCCACCCACCCTGCACTAAAAAGCAAATTTGTCCCGTTAAAAGCCATGATGGCGCTTGGGGAGAAAGATGATGTAGTTCCTACTCATTCTTAACCTCGTTATTAGATACGTGTGAGTGGTCAGCGCTCACGGTACACATTGGGCAGGAGGCTAGCTGGGCCCCAAAGCCGATCTGGACGCAGAGACCAGAAGAAAATCCTCTGACTCTCTCTGGGGTAGAACCCCGATCGATCAGCCCGTAGTCACTCTACTGACTGAGCTATCAGGTTCCATGAACACCTACAATTGATTCGTAATTCACTAAGTGCCAATGCTGACATATGTAATGGTTCAGTTTGTTAAAAGTATTTATTTCATTTATTTAATGTGTGTATGCATCTTTTTGGGACAACTTGCATGTACTTTCTATTTTTATCTGTATATTCTTTTTAGTCTGATTATTCCTGTCATTCACTGTTCGTTTTTTTATGCGGGTTGGTTATAACGCGCTAAATGAGAGGAATCCCGTCAATATCAACTTGTGATTTTACAGAAATAAAATTCAGGGTTTATAAACAGCAATGGAATCAACTGCTGGACTGAGTAACCAACTCTGACATTTCTGTACCCTTATCACTGACCCCAGTGCGAATGAAAGCAGCGCACTGCGATGAACCAAACTACTGCGCCTCTGCACTTCACACTTCTTAACAATGTCAGGGAAGAAGACCTATTCTCCTTCGACTCCTCAATTTCTCATTGTGACGCAGGCAGGAGCTGCAAGTTATGAGTAGTAAATATACAATTTCGTGATTAATCTCGGTACGTTATTTCCGGTAGTACAGATCTTAATTAATTTAGATTTCTCTAGTGAAATTTATTAGTAACTTGAAAATTATTCCCCAAAATATATATCGAAATGAAACTGCTTGTGCCTTTTGTTCTTTTGTTGCCTGCATCAGACTTAAACCTATTGATTTTGCCAACAAGCAATGTTTTTGTTTCGCTTTGTACATAATAACCTCTGCAGCATTTGCGTATTTCTTTGGAGATGTAAGAGCACATAAAATTTTGCAATTTCACTTTGAGAGGAGCTAGAGCCACTTCCACTGACGACATGTTCTGTTATTCGTCATACGGAAGTAATATGCATGAGCCGGGATAGCTCAGTCGGTATAGTGACTGGCTACGGACTGGGCGACCGGGTTTCGATCCCCGACGAGGGCAGAGGATTTTTCCTCTAGCCTCTGCGTCCAGACCGTCTCTGGGGCCCACCCAGCCTCCTCTACAATGGGTACCGGGGCCCCTTCCCGGGGGTAAAGCCGGTCGGGGCATGACGCTGACCACTTACCCCCATCTAGTACTGAGGTCAAGAATGAGTAGGAGCTATACCTCCACTCCCCCCAAGCGCCTATATGGCGTATAGTGGGACAGCTTTTACTTATGGAACTAATATGCAAAAGCTTGTGGTACCTTTGATAGCATGATTTTAGAAATAAACTTCATGAACAGGAGTCCTTCTTGAAAAGTAAATAGTTTCTTAGCTGGTCAATATAACTATTCGCCTTTTATGAATCCCGAAGGTTGAATAGCGTAATAATGAATTATTCTTGGGCTTCCATCCGTGTCACGTGGCTGAAAGGTGTAAACACCAACGTTTCGAGAAACATCTTAGTCTTCTTCCTCAGGGTGACAAGGACGAATACCCTGAGGGCGAGGACGAAGATCATATAACGTTCATTAACGTGCTCGTAAAACACTAACTGTTTCATACACGAAGCCAGATCAATGCAATCTTTATAATACATTTTAATATTATCCCCCAGTTTAATAAAAGTTAGTTAATTCGTTCTACATCTTCTGGGATGCGTTACCCTACATTTATGCATAAAATAATATCAGACGTGAGTTATGTCCGAATATAGCCTGCGGTTACCGAATAGGATAAGAATGATAAACCATATGCAGAAAGGATATGAAAATGTTCTTTAACATCAAATAATGAGCATACAATGAAATCGCTGTTAAGGAGAAGAAAATAATTAAATATTTCTGTAGGCCACGAGTAAGAAGCTGTGGACACTGTTGGAATAAACGGATGAATAAAAGAATCAGTATCATTTTATTATTATGTTCCATATACTCGTCGTATTTCTATTATTGTTGCTAACTGCCAGGTGCGTCATCGCTGCAAATGACGTATGTAAATCTTTAAACGTTTTTAGCATAAACATTGTCTCCCTTGAGGGCACGTTCTCAATAAGGGAAATGACCTAGGTAGGTTGTCTTAATAGATGATCTAGCTTGGTTATCTGTTTTTTGTATTTCCTAACGTTCTACAATTATATTAGTGTTCCCTACATGGATTATTTTGTTTTTATTTATATTTCTTCATTTATTTTGCTTTGTGTTAATATTGTTTCTTTTTTGGGTTTCCCTGTAATTGGCTGTTATATTTAATACTGCACATGTATAAGTTTAATTAATCTATTTTTGTACTATTTTTCATTATTATTTCACTATTATTGTATGTATTATCAGTGTTAGCCTGTTATTGGCTTCTTGCTGTTGGCAAACACGTAAATAAATTAATCGAATTGAATTGAATTAATTGAAAATTATTTTATAAGTGTATACTTCTCTTTCATGCACATGTATTCCGAACATTGACAGTAATAAAGGAAAACTGCAGATTTTTTCCTCATATAGTTCTTGCGATGTAGGCTGCATGTATTCAGAAGAACAGAGTTCTTTATGTCAGGAAGAATTTTATGCATTTAATTATTTTTATTACTGTTTCAAATTGTTCTGTAACTGTCTGCCTATCTTTTGACTGTCAAATTGTCTAACAGTTTACCTTGCTGAGATTTTCGCGCCGTTATAAACGAATTCTCATGACCTCTGTCCTCCGAGTTGTATGACGGTGTAACGCTGTGCTAGGCAGACTGCTCTTACAATCACATTACAGAACCCTAGTTTGTAGATTGTAATGAAACCCGGTGTTATATTGCAGATTGGTTTTCAAATGGCGCGTGATACCCAAATTGGATCAAGACGGATATGAATACCGGCACTGACTCCCCACTACTCTTTTCGGTCCTTTTCTTCACCGATTCTCTTGTAACCTCATTCGTGGAGAATGTTTTATTATACAGCGGGCAAGGAATCAAGCTATTCTATTCTCCAAGTGGGATAATTGAACTATGTTATGTGAAACATTTTCTATATTTAAACTCTAAGTTTCAGTGCATGAAATCACCAGGGGAGAAAATATGTATAGAACGCGGCATTGGTTACTCCTGATATTTTAAGCCAAAATTTATAGTTGTATTATATCAAGTAAATACGAGTAAAAGCAACATAAATAACACGTTTGTAACCGTTAATTTATATTGTAATTTTGTGGTTACTCAACTGGGGTTTAGTTCACAGAAGTCTCATGGATCACTTTTCCGCAACGTCTTTTCCAGGATTCAATGTAATGGCTAACAAGTGGTCTTTGCTTCGGAAGGAGAGAAAGGAGCGTGAAGCTAAACACTCACCTCCACTTGATACAAAGTTCAAAAATGTGTGGAGCAATGCAACGACGCCTTTTATATGTTACCATGTTCTACTGATTATTTAGAACTTAGTTTGTCGTTTGTTCGTTTCATTATGCGTTCATTATGCTCGTGAGTGATCAAGAAGAAAGATTTGGAATTGAACAGATGTGAACCAGTCACCTGGGACGTCCCTCGATACCTAACTCATAGACACGCCTCTTTACAACATTTTCTGTCATTGATCGCATGATTATATGGGCATGACTCGGTTTCTATAACGTCGTTTGTAGAAACAGCTTGGTGCAGTGTCACGTCTCTCTTGTTTATTGGCTTTCGCTGGTACAAAATTTATTTCCTCTCTGTGTTGTGGCTTTTGTTGTTTTGGTTCAATTGCAGCATTATATTTGTCAATAATAGGTGACCACGAACGACGGTGTTGTGGGGAATTACAAGTAATACATTTTTAAAACACGTGTGTCCACGTCAGAGCAGTCCTTGTCACTACTGTCTTGTTCTTTTCTCCCCGATATTGTACTCTTGAGGTCGTAAATCGGCATGTGAGCATTTGTGCTATTCTTTTACATGTGCGGCAGTACAATTCTCACCCAGTAAGCGATAAGATACAAATAATCATCTTATGCAAGATTAAAATAATTACGATAAAACTTCTTGTACAGTTACCTTGTAAATTATCAAAATTTATAAATCAACGTCAGAGAATATTTCAAGAAGTCTCTTTAATATCCAATAAATTTTATTTTTGCAATCCCTATTTTTGATAAACTTGCAATTTCTTTCTTTCTTGTGGACCATTTATATTCGTTTAACATGTTCCAATCATTTAAATGTTCTAAACAGACACCTCGGAAATTGATTCTGTTTCTGTCTTTTGAAACTCTGTAATTCCTGTCTTAATCTCCAATAGTAAGTTTTACTGGTGATATCAAAATACACATCTAGAAACGTCAATAATCATTATAGAATTTGTGATATTGTCCAAATTTATAATCTGTATGCAACACTAAATCTTATTATTGTGCTTACAAACGTTTCGGAATCTCACAATATTCGACTACTGAACGATAAATAAAGTTTATGGGTTTTAAATTGATTTGCAACACAAGAACAACTCTAAAAACGGAATATAACTCGTTTAAAGCGTGTGTATCACAAATCGTCTTAAATATTTGATATCGTTGACATTACACTATGCTCCGGGACAGAAGTATCATCACATGAAAATAGACTCTTCAATTTAAAAAATCTGAATTTCATAAAATAATTTGTCTGCAGTATATATTAAGGCCTGTGTGATTATACTACCGAAGTATGAATGTACACAAGAGTTTCAAGCATTATTGAAGCTATAAATGTTTGATGCGAAGTGGGGAAATTTTTGTAGTGAAAATATATGATTTTTATTGCTTAAATATGAACACAAATAATAGTAGTATTGACGGAAATATTCACAAATACTTCCAACACTGAACGTTCCTTGATTCGTTTCTGCGACAGTAATTAGGAATAAATCTAGAAAGCTGAATTGCAGCAGCGTTTAGTATAAAGTACTTAGTTCCTTTGTGCAAAATTATTCTGTGTTCAACATCCATTCTGCCGTACCGACGTGGTTGCTGCCAGGAGACCACTTGAAATATAGTTAATAGGTAAAGTGCTCTATGTTCACCTATATTTCCTTGCTAGCTAACCATGTATGTACAAAGCCACCCACTTCGTATTTTGATGCCCAATTGCCGTGTAACATCACGACCGTAAATACCACAATATATGTGATATTACATCCTTTGGCACTTTCAGAAACTTTCTATAAAAGGGAAATTATTTGATATATATTCATAAGCTTGACGTAACAAAAAACCAATCCATTACTTTAAGTACAGTTTATTTTACGAGAAGCCTTGCTTTAAATTATTTATCAGTAGTTGTGGTACTCTTGAGCATTTAAATTATCATTTATTATAATCTGGTAGCCATTTTGAAAGGTAAAACACATACAGGCCTACAACCACTTTTAATATGCTTATTCATTAATAAATTATTAATTTTATATATATAGATAGAGACAAGTAATACAGAAAAAAATGATGGAACAACAAGCAGCCCCAGGAACTAGTGTTGGTTCTCTGCCCCTTTAAAAAACCGACCCGAAGCACTTTTGTTCCAAAACGGAAGAGACATACACATCCGACCACCGAGGAGAGAAAGACCCACGCCGGTCCCCATATAACACAGCAAAGCCTGAAAAGACCTGGAGGCACTCTGGCGGGAAAAAGGAATGTTAAGACCAGAATGACACAAATGAAAGTATAGGAAGACACAAAAGAAACATCACATCCCCCCCCAAATGGAGCAGCCCGGAAAAAATTCCCACACAGTAGATATCCAGCAAGGCGAATAAGGTAAATGTAGTAGTAGCAGCGCAGAACACTGAACAGAGGCAAACTTCAAGTAAAAGCTTGCATAAACACTCATTCCGAGGTCAGATCCATGACCCGAGATCAAAAGAGGCAGATGAAAGTTTGGCTTCCAAAGTCAATGCCGGGCGTAGATGGCAGGTAACACATACGTAAATGCACCTGTGACAAGACTGGCGTGCTCGGAAGAGTGATACGCGGGGTGTTGATTCTTGGACACGTAGACTGGTGACAATGCAGAGGTTCCGAAGAATCTTACCTGCGCGCACAGTAGGTCCTCGGAGGAAACAGCAGAAACAGTAGAAGGCTGGAGAAGGGTGACGCGTAGTGAGAAGAATAAGGACGGAACCGAATGCCATTGGAAGAAACAGAAACTTGGTAGAAAACAAATGTAAATTCATATATTATGCAAAATAATACGAAAGCAAAAAAACGAGAATATTCGTGCAATATAGCAAGATATACACAAATGTTTAAGCCGGTTTCAACAGAGAAAGGTGGGTCAGATTGGCGTCCGTAGGGACCACCGTACAACGAGGCGGTGATATCGTTCATCCTTTATTTTAAATAAGTCATATACAACTCTTGTAAAATGTGTTATATCGCAATGTTAGACCTCGACCAGAATGAAGAAGTCTGAGTCAGTACAAACCGTTATGGTGGTGGGTCGACGGACCTTCTTAGTCGATGAGGGCGACCGGTTGCTGCAACCATCCCTGCGAAGTGGATGGATTTGGAGACTTTATATTGCCTGTGGACAGTCTGAAGGCGGATCTGGTCAATAGATTCTTAATGATGTCGTCGTTGCATCAGAGTAGACTTAAAGAGAGTTTAGCGGACGATGAAGGAGGCTGCGCTTATGCAGCCACCAGAACAAACAAGAGTCCCGTTGTAGGAGCAACGTGGCAGCAAACTTGGGCCAATTTAGGGCCCAAGCCAGTCATGTCGCATATCCCGTGATACGTCTGGGGTCCTGGTCTGAGGTATCCGGAGGAAAGGTGATAAGCTCTAGAAGGTGTTGAACACACTGGAACGTTGCCTGAATTATCTGACGAGAGAGATCAACGTCGAGTCCCAGGTGCGTTAGCCGATGAATTGGTGTAAGAATAGATTTGGAGAAGTCGAGCGTGAGCCCATGCTGATATACTGTGCTGGAACCCTCACCGCAAATATTAAACAGTCATCAGGTTAAGAGACCATGGAAACATCGAAGAGTGGACGAAGAATAATTGCTACCTTCTGTCCAAGGCGCTAGCGGTGTCCCATCGGTAGGCGTTGAAGGGAATACTTCTGGCCCCGATACAAAAGTTATCAACAGGACTCATTAACTTTACAGAAACGTGATTGGTGAACTCAGAATTCGCATTGAGTGACGCAGCTCTATTCGCTAAATTCGGAATTAACTCACGAAAATATTTGGCATAACAATAAATCTTGCGATGGCCTTCACGTCTCGCGGTGGCGGTTAATTACGGATAGCAATGGTAGAAGCAGGGCGAATAGTAACCCTTGAAGGAGAAATAAGGTGCCCCAAAACGGAAAGGTGCTGTGTAGCAAACTTGACCTTCGACGGTTTAACAGTAAGGCTCGCGTTACGAAGGCGCTTAAATACTTCCTGGAGATGTATCAAATGCTCTTAAAAAGACGAATTATAAATCACTACGTCGTCCTAAAAATCGTAGACATATTTGAATTTGATGTCCGAAAAAACCTTCTCAAGCAATGTGTCAAAACCTGAGCGCCAGTGGCTATTCCAAAAGGCAGACGACGAAATGTATACAACTTACAATGGGCAGCAAAAGCCGTGAGTGGACGAGACTCCTCAGAAAGGCGGACTTGGTTATAAGCAGCATTGAGATCAAGAGAGGTGTAGACTTTAGCTCCGGCAAACAAGTGGAATAAAAGGCGCCCTACGCCTCCGGCTGTGCAGGTAGGTGCGGGGACCAGTAACGTCCGGAAGAAGAAATATGAATATTTTAATCTTCTTAGTGATTGCAGACAGAACTATAGAGTTATAACCATATTAAGTACGGTCTATTTTTATAGACCGTACTTAATAGGAAAAGACTGGAGGAAGATTATAATAAAATTATAGGGGAATACCAATCAGGCTTCCGCGCTGGAAGGTCGACAATAGATCAAATCTATACGGTGAAAGGTATAGTCGAAAAATTTTGGGAATTTGATGTCAATCTTTATCATCTATTTATTGATTTTCGAACGGCATATGATAGCATAAATAGAGAAGGACTCTATAAAATCATGGCTGAACAAGGGATACATCCAAAGATGATACGACTGGTCAAAATGACTATGTCTGGCTCCAAGGCCCGGGTTAAGATCTGTGGCGGTATGACTGATCTATTTGAAGTTGGATCGGGAGTTAAACAAGGGGATGGTCTAGCAACAATGCTCTTTAATCTTGCTCTGCACTGGGTTGTTAAGCAAACCAAGGTGGATCTCAATAGCACATTATTATATAAGAACTAGAGCAGGGCGCTCCTTTCGGAGCTCCTAGGGAGGGTTGGTCAAGTTTGTAAAACGCCACCAACCTTGTGTAAGTAACTAAACTAACCGCCCCGAATTGAGGGTTAAAACAATTGACCAACCCCCCTTCTGGGAGGTTGGTTGCGTTTTGAAATCTTAAGTAACACGATAAAATAACTCCCCTTCGGGGGGGAGGTGGTTTAGTGTCTCATTCAAGTGTTTTAGCCCTTGAGTAAGAAACTAAACTAACCCACCCGAATGGGGGGTTAAAACACTTGACAACCCCCCCTTCGGGGGGGTTAGTTGCGTTTTGAAATCTTAAGTAACACGCTAAACTAACTCCCCTTCGGGGGGTTAGTTTAGTGACTTATTCAAGTGTTTTAACCCCTGAGTAAGAAACTAAACTAACCCCCCGAATGGGGGGTTTAAACACTTTAAATTCTTGAGTAAGACACTAAACTAACCCCCTTCGGAAGGGTTAGTTTAGTGTCTCATTCAAGTGTTTTAACCCTTGAGTAATAAACCAAACAACCCCCCGAATGGTGGTTAAAATACTTGACGAACCCCCCTCCGGGGGGTTGGTTGCGTTTTAAATTCTTGAGTAAGACACTAAACTAACCCCCCTTCGGAAGGGTTAGTTTATGTCTCATTCAAGTGTTTTAACCCTTGAGTAAGAAACTAAACTAACTCTCACCCCCCAATGGGCGGGTTAAAACTTTTGACTAACTCCTCCTTCGGGGGGGTTGGATGCGTTTTAAAATCTTGAGTAAGATACTAAAATATCCCCCTTCGGGATGTTAATTTAGTGTCTTATTCGGAGCACTTTCTTTAATCTAATTTTTTACTTCTTTACATCGCTGTTCAGAGGCCAATTTTCTTGGTCAGTCAGCTTTCTACGTCCAACCCCACCCTTGCAAATTTTCGTCTGATTTCTTTTCCTTCTGTTTCTGTTGAATACGTTTTTCTACCTTTATCAATGTAAGTCTTACTTTGCTTTCCTTCATTTGTTAAATAGTTCTGATGTTTTAGTTCTTTACCTCGCTGTTCAGAGGCCAACTGTTCTTGGTCAGTCAACTTTCTACGTAAAGCCCCACCCTTGCAAATCTTCGTTTGTTTGTTTTTTGCTCTTCTGTTCTTGTTGAATAAGTTTTTCTGCGTTTATCAATGTAAGTCTCCCTTCGCTTTACTTTATTTGTTAAGTACGTCTGATGTTTTAGTTCTTTACATCGCTGTCCAGAGGCCAATTGTTCTTGGTCAGTCATCTATCTACGTCCAACCCCACCCTTACAAATCATCGTTTGTTTGTTTTTTGCTCTTCTGTTCTTCTTGAATAAGTTTTTCTACGTTTATCAATGTAAGTCTTCTTTCGCTTTTCTTTATTTCTTAAATAGGTCTGATGTTGTAGTTCTTTACGTCGCTGTTCAGAGACCAACAGTTCTTGTTCAGTCAACTACTTACGTCCAGCCCCACCCCTGCAAATCTTCGTCTTAAAATCGATCAAAGTCAGTTTTCATGATACTTTCGTAATCGTAATATATCGAATGAGTATCAGTTTACCTTGTAGGAGTTGTTGGAGTTGGTACTTCAAATACTTGATAACTTCTTCTTTCACTTTTCTAATGTTTTAGGCCAACTGTCAGTCAATATTCAAGAATGCGATGTGCTGCTTCTGGAGCAGTGACAATGCGACTGGGTTGATAATTTTTGATTTCTTTGTTGTGAAGCGTTATTTGTTTACTCTGCATTGTTGTGTTGTACTCGGCATTGTTGTGGAACACAACAATGCCGAGTAAAGAAATATCTGTTGACATTGTTGATGACGTAATTTATTGATGACAACGAGGAATCACAAATTTTTATAGTAAAAGAAGATAAGATGCTCAAATAGTAGGATATGCCGATGATCTCGATATAATGGGTCGAACGCTACCAGCATTAGAAGGAATATATAAGGATCTGGAATTAGGAGCTGCTAAAGTAGGGTTACATGTTAATGAAAGGAAGACTAAATGGATGATACAAAGTAGAGATAGACACAGAATAACGATCCAACCTAACATGACATTGGAGATATTCCAAGAAGTACAAGAATTTAAATATCTTGGAACAATCCTGACAAGTAATAATGATGAGTTGACTGAAGTACAAAGTAGAATAACAGCAGCAAATGAAATATATTTTGCGTTAAAAGAGATTATGAAATCTAATTGTGTACATAAAAGCAGTAAAATAAGGATATATAAGACCATCATCAGGAGTATCCTCTGCTATGCAAGTGAGCTCTGGACACTGACAAAGAAAACAGAAATGATGCTGGGCGCACTTGAAAGGAAAATTTTGAGAAGAATCTTTGGATAAGTACAGGAAAACTCAAAGTGGAGGATACGCTACGATCATGAGCTATATAGACTATATAAAAGTAATGATATAGTAACTCACATTAAACTGAGAAGGTTGGAATGGGCTGGATATGTCTACAGGATGGAAGAGTATAGGATACCCAAAAAAATATTGGAAGGAACAATATATGGGAGAAGGCCAGTGGGAAGACCTAAAGGTAGATGGCTGGATGCAGTGACGAATGACTCCAGAAATCTCCTTGGAACAGCATCTTGGAGAAGGATAGCGTTGGATAGAGATAATTGGAGGAAGAAGATAGAGGAGGCTAGGGCTCGATTTTGGGCTGTTACGCCATAGTAGTAGTAGTAGTAGTAGTAGTAGTAGTAGTGATTGCAGAGCTGAAATCGGTTTCCCCCTTTGGCACAAAAAAATGGGACTAGAATATGGTGAAACGGAATGTCTAATAACCCCTTTGTTTAATACGTCATCTTCGGGGACGAAAACATATACAGGGGTACGGGGGACTTAACAGGCGTGGGGTCAGTCGACTCAAGAAGAGTGGTAAAACCTACCTAGCAGTAAGCATCTGAGAAAAGCCAGATTCAAATGAATTTCGTGGTCGTGAAGTTCAGATGTCAACCAAATCTAAATCACCAAAAAATGTGGCATGGCGGCGTTCGGTAAAAAGGGGAAATTTATTTCCACCAACAAATGTGAAATAAATGATGCGGGTCCTCAAATCCTTTAATAACCCCGTTTTGACCAGAAAATCGCTAACCAAAATAAACGGACAAGTGAGGTTATCAGAAAATAAGAAAGGGGAAAAATACAAGTATATTTGTCCAACTGGAGTTTGCAGTTGTCTTGGCCAAGTACAAAGGCCGAGACGTAGCCGTGTAGCATTTAACCGGAGTTACTGTAAAGGAAGGGATCTTCCCAAGATTACGTAATTCACGTTAAAGGGTAAATGGAGTACTTGAGCAAGAACGTCCCGATTGTAGGAGAGCAAAAACATGGTCAGCAACGTGAAGACAAACCCGTGGTACAGCCGGCGAAGGAACCGCATAAACTTGAGAACGCTTAAAAAAATGTGGGCTTTCTAGACCGTGGCCTTTCTAGTTGTCATGTCCGGGTCACGGGCTGTTTTTGAATATTAGAACGAGAAGCATGAATAAGGATTTCCACGAGAAGTTTAAAACGTTGCAAGACCGACTCAAACGTATCTCCCGATATTACGGTTCGACGGGGAAAAATCCTCTCAATAGGTTTGGGCAACTTAGTACACAAATACGCGTGTATCGTCATGGCGTATGTTTACCGACTCTGAAAATTTTACCTAAGCCGCGGTAGAATCAGAGGTGACATGGCCAATAGAACGGGGCTCCTGAGTGGGATCCTGTGAAGGCTTAAATGGGGCTATGAAACGCCTCTATAGACGACACTGATTGGGAAATATCCTCAGACAATTCGTCAACGGAGGAAAAATTGGATTGGTCTAGGCCAGGTAACGAGTCCTTTAAGTCAAATGGCTTAGGCGCGTCATAATCCTCGCATATTGATTAGGCCTGATGTTGTCTGCCCAAACGTCTGTTACAACTTACTGAATCCCATTCAATTTATTATGCAAGATTTACAACTCACCCAGAGTTTCGATAGATTCCAAGGTAGAGACGTGAATCTCCCAGCCGCTTAAATCACGTAAATATTCTTGAAGGTCGAGGGCCTACAACTGTTGTGTGTAAACTCCCTTACGCATCGTTATGTCATATACCAGGTCTGCCTACCTCACATAATCCTGGTTCGGTAGGGCTCGTTCTATCATAACAATGAAAAATTGCAAACACGCATTAAGATCAATTTCACAGAAATGAGTTTCAAATAGAAAAAAAGATAAACAAGTACAATAACAGAATACCTTAAAGTTAGATTGGATCATAAGACCATGCTCTCTGCTACTAGTTGAAAAACACAGGCCCGCAGTCACTTTTAAGATGCGTATTTATTAACAAACTCTAAATTAAATATATATAAAGATACAGACAGGTAACACAAAAAAGAACGATTGCACACCAAGCAGCCCCAAGAAACTGTCGATTCTCTGCCCCTTTAAAAAAAACAGAATAAACGGTCCAAAATGGGACAGACGTTACACATCCGAGAACCGAACAGCGAATAACCCCAGCCGTTCCCCACACAACACAGCAAAGCCTGAGAAGACCAGGGCGCACTCTGACGGCAAAAAGTGAGGTTAAGAACAGGCTGACACAAAGGAAGGTAGGGAAGTACAGAATGACACCAAGGAACCGTTGTAAGGGATAGAATATCTTATTAAATTAACAAACGCACACTCTTAAATTGAGTAGATTTATGAGCGCTGTGGGGAACAAGTAAATCAAGCCAGATAAACACGATCGGGTTAAATAAAGAAAGGGAAACGGATTTGCTACCAAGAATGTTATACATATGTGATGAATCTGCAAATAAATGCTCTGTACAAATCACTGCAAGCCCTGACATGTGGTGACCTTGAGCATTTTAGACTGGTATCATTGCGATCGTGCGTCCTGCCTGACTCATAAATGTTTGCCAGTGTGTGTTATGCTATAGGATACTAACAGTTATCTTGCGAAGGATTCGTCCTTTTTGTCTGAACGACGATTTAGGATATCTCTGCATTAGAGGAATCAAGGCTTCTATCGGGAAAAAGAGTATGAAGAATTGTTTTAATTGCCAAGTCCATCTAGGAATTCTGGATTGTAAATCTGTGGTCTCAGAATAAACGAAAAAATAGAGGCGATATGTACTTCGACATTTTGGTAACTATTTACACAACATACATTGTCAGAACCCAGAAGATCTGGATCAGATTGGTTATTACATTCTGCTGGTTTGCTGGTCTCTAATTGACTAAGTAGTTTAGTTGCTTGATTGGTGGGTCGGACACAGAAGCAGTAAGTAATGAAGTGGAATGTCTTTATCAGCTAAATATTTATATTAACTACTCCAGTACAGTCTTGTAAAATGGGGTTACTTATTTAGACTCATTTATTAAGTAATATTATCTGAAACAAAAACGTCAGAACTTATCTATTTATTGAATGTAACTAAGATGCTTATCAAATCAAACACTTGTAGTGTTAGTTAACAAGTTGAGCTGAATTCTTCCGTAAAATTTCACTTTCATTTGAGAAGCAAATACCTAAAACAGACCAGCATAAAAATCTGTATTAAGATTTGCATTCGTTATGAACACTCACTGGATGAGAAAGCTCTAGAAATAATAGAACCGTTAGCGAAATCTTTAACTGTTTGAAGCAGCGACAGTTTAACCCAGTTCACTTTAATTGGCAAGCTGGAGTTACTGTATGTAAATTTACTCTGTAAAACTCATAAAAGTGTAGTTTGTTTTCAAAATAGCTTTATTAGCTGATTTACATGATTATATTTGACCTTCTGTTTCGATGATTTTCGATGATCGAATCTCTTTATCAGTGGTTACTGAACATGAAATCTAATTTCAGTATGAGTTTAAAAAAATAGATGCAAATTGAAGGCAATAATTGAGTTCATAAACACACCAGAAACGATGAAGTATTTAGCAGAAAACTGTATTCTTATGCTGTTACTGTGGTTGGTTTGACGCCAGGAACAATCTAACTGTTGAAACATTTTCACAGTTTTTATTTAGTTAGAATACCAGGTTATACATCTGTGGTTATAGTCATGATTATGGTGTCAGAGGGTCTCTGATTGGCTTCAGTTTTCACAAACGGCCAACTAATGCTTTAAATTTATTGGGCCTAAAAGAAAATGAAGCACTAGATTCATTGCTGCAGGATGAAGGAAAATGGGACAAAATTTAGACACATGTTACAGCGAAACGTCTAGAGAAGTAGAGTCGACTGTTAAGACTCTACGTGATTTTATAAGATGAAATAGGGTCAACTAAAAATGTAAGTGACTTACCACATGGTCCATAATGACAAGAAATTCTCCGTCCTTTATTTAACACGAATGATTTTTACTCTGTTCAAAACAACCTAACACTGGACCACCTCCTGAGACGGCTGAATCCAATTCACACTGCGATATTTTACTTCTTTGAGAAATAGCTGCACGTTCAAAATAACATTTAGTTGTTCTCAGTTTATTCTTTTGAAGTGATATGAATTCCTTCTTTGCTTAATTTATGAGGTAGGTTAGACAACGGTTTGTGTAATAAAGTGCAGAAAAGGCTATTTTCACATAAAGAGTGAAATTAATAGTACAATGTATGTAATTATGAGCCTCAATATTTGTCTTATTAAATGGTTATTCTGAAGACGAAAAATGAAAAAGCAACATAAGGACGGGACATATAGCACAGAAACAAATACAGACCTGAACCCATTATTTTGTTCGGAATCTAAAAATAATGAATGCAGCAACAAAGTTTGTAGCATAATAAAAGAGTGACCTTGTTGAGCAGCTACAGAAACGTATTTTTTTTTTGAAATACCCAGCTCTTTGTAGTTAGCTGGTGTCAGTTATATATATGTTCTATATTTAAATAAACTCGATGCGAGAAAGACGCAGTGAGGTACTTTAGAGTGTAAGTGATTTAGTGACAGAAATATACTTCGTTCATATTATGTAGCGCTCCCTAAGCTCCACGATACAAGCGGTGGAGCTTACAAGGCCGTGTCTGATGCACGATAGTCAATTTGTGTTGCTTTAGTCGCTCTGCGTTTTTAATCTACGGTTTGAATTTACGCGTGTGAATTTATATGCGTTTTAATCGAAATTTTACACTACTATGAAGAAAGAAGGCAGTGAAATACAATCCTGGGAATCATAGCTTATAGATTAAAATTCGTGGTCACACAGAGTTAGAAAAGTAAGTGGTGGATAGGCAGTAGGAATATCATACAAAAATATGGTTTATGTTGTGTAAATCTGAAAAGTCTTGACTGTGATTTATTTCGGATATAAGGAGATTATTGGAAATGTAATCGCACTTATGTTACTACTCGATAGTTTCATGTTATTTTGACATTATTATCCTTTAATATTAATTTTTTAAGCCAAAGAAAATGTGAAGGAGAGTTGAAAATATAGCAGACGAATAGAAGCACGGGAAAATATGAGGGAGAAGTGAGGGACATAATATTTCTGGGAGGAGAAAGATAATTTTATTGTTAGAAGTTTCCCAGGCATTGCCCGCTCGTATTAAGGACAGAGTAAGATGAATACGTCAGGGTGATATGTAGTAAAAATTTGTGACAGATACAGCAGAGTTTTGATTTTGTAACAAATATTGTTATTATAATTTAGAAAGTTAAGTAATTTTGTGATTTCCGCAGTCGTGTGGTCTTCTTGATTAACTTAATTCGGGAGGGCTTCATAAGAAACGTAAATTATCAAATTGTTAAGCATTTCGGATTTTGCGTAGTGACGGAGAAAAATCAATGGAACCTGTGTCGAAGTGGCCATTCGCAAAACCTTCAGGACACATACTGAATCCAGGAAACCAAAGAACGTGGTAGTCACCTAATTTTTCCTAACATGTATGCAGTAGTCTATGTTATAAATCTCAGTAGATCTTGATACGCCAGTCTGCAGATTATAGCTTTACATACCTTGTATAACATGGATGAGAAAAGAACAAGATCTATTAGTTGTTTCAGTAAATGAAGTGGACTAACACTTGGTGTAACGGCGTATTATTCGTCCATCTATAGATTAACATTTAAATAAATTGATATTGTGTTTATTATTTGAAAAATTCTTCATTTTCCTTCGCAGTTGTCAGCAAAAAATTTGGACACTCATCTGAACCAGCGTAGGGGTAGCAATAATTGTTATTTAAGGATTCGATTCTCTGTGTAACCCTCGATGATTAGCCGCCTAAAATGAGGAGCATTCTTCTGAAGCAGGACTTCAGTTTCTTTGCGTGTTTGTGATCACTTCACGATACAACATATTAACCCATCGAAAGGGCGCAAAGTATTATATATGTTTATCAAAAATGGGATCGCATTGTATTGTACTGGGCTGATTTCCTGAGTCGGAAATTATCTCTGAACACACTTGTAAAATAAAATATTCTTCCTAACTTACTGAAATGACTTTTGGTCGACACCATGTCAGGTTGCTGATGTAAAATTTCGATTAGCAATACACTTAAACATTATTAATAATTCTTAGCACCTTATTCTATGAGACTTATACTTTATTGAAGTGTGTTTCAATGTGGTATTAAAAATTCAGTTTCTAAAGCAAAGAAAACAAAACAGTCATTTCACTGCTTGATCAATCTTCACTCACTCTATGTACAACCTATGCAGCTGAAAAAAAACCCAAGACTCAATGAATTCATGGATCTGTCAGCGAGTTACTTAGTTTTATCATTGTATTGACAAACCTTTAGTTGTCATGCTGTGCGCGCTTGTGGGCAAAAACTATTGGCGTATGAATGCTGATCTAGTAAAAATTAATTACCAATTTTTATCTTTGATAGCAGTAACTACGATCGATATAAAAACCAGACAACACAGGCGTTGCATGTATCAGTATCCATGCGGCAGTAGTACTTTGGAAATACTGTGCTATGTTTACACTCATTTTAACCGTTTTTCATTTGTTGAAGGTAATTAAACGAAGCGAAAATCTATTACTATTAAATATATGTTGTTTTCTAATTTTTCATGCTCGTGACGAAGCGGTATTTTTTTACATTACAAATACTCGGATATTTTGAGAGGATCCTTAAATTTCAGTGATGCCCAGTGTCTCTTGGACAGTGGAAATTATCGATAGCATTCATGGGGATTGTTAACTAAAACGAGTTCAATTCATTTACACAATGTAATAACTGCGACTTCTGTGAAATAACATTTCACCTGCTCACTTAATTTAAACAAACTGGGGTTAATTAAAAATACTTTTTTTATTTGCATGACTTTATTGATGTTTGGTTTACTTGACAACACGTTTTCCAGTGCGTAGGTAATGCAGCGTTGAATGATAGAATGTATTCAGGGTATGGAGAGAATTGTTCGCGGCCATACTAACTGTACTGTTCCGATGTTTCCTGGGAGGTGCTGAGGAAATTTTGTACAATTTCAGCATCCAGATTTCAACACAGTAACTCTTGAATACGACATAGTAGTGTTCACCACTACCAAACAATGGATTTTGCAGGTGCATAGTTTTGTGAGTGAGACTTATGTGAAAATGCTGCATGGCTAGAAACCTGTGGGTGTAATCAGCTTTATTCTATTCCTAAAAATATATTCAAGAGGAAACAACAGGGTCATGTAGCACGTAGTATGTTGCAGTATTCTCTGCCACGAAAATCTACTCTCACGCAAAATTGATTCAAAATAACGGTTCTTAAATAATGGTTTGATGGATATCTTGCATGGTGTAAATCTTAGCCAAGCCATATGCGGAGTAAATCATTTGTATAAATATGTTGCATGTGTTAAGTCTCATGTAAAGTGTTTCTTTTTATCGATAAACTAGCCTGATTCGGTCTCCATGATGCCATCAGTCAAGGGGAATTTTTGGCCCCCTGGTGAAGATGACGACGAAGAAATAAAGAAAGGAAGATAATATTCACGCTCAGAATTGTGTTTATCAAGAATTTGGAATTGTCTTATTTGTCTGCTGTTCACCTATTCGAAGTCTGATAACAAACATAGCAGAAACTGCTGCTTAGAATTACTTAATTGACTGATGCTCAAATTTAATGAATTTCATTACACAGTTAATGATATCTATTCGAAAAATTTGTTACTTCATATTTTAATGGAGGTACCCTCGTCCGCACTGAGTCACTCGAAATTTATGGCACATTAAAAATGTCTGTTTTCAAGCGTTATATTTTCTATTACCACTGACTTCTTAATATCTCTGAGTCGATTGCAAACGAACTATTGACAGAAGACTGCAGGTTATTGGGTTTTTCTTAACCTTCTTTAGATTATATGTATGGCCGCATGAACTGTATTAACTCCACTGAGCAACAAACCCCTTTTCTCTCAAAATGCAGATCTACTGGTAAGTATTTTGTATGCCGACTAGAGACAGTCCGCAAATTCTTCCGCTGTTTTTGCAGTTGGAATATAAAACAAAATACGCAAGATTCATGTACGAATCTCCCTGGTTTGTTGTAACCACATTTTCATTTGTCGCAGGACGTCTAACAATGTTCTTCATATTTTGTCATTTAAGTAGCAACAAGCCTAAATTTTAAAGTACTCTCGGATAACTTCATGAATGGGCCCTACAAATCTTCGAAAGATAGAAAAGGAAACACCTGAAACCATTTGAGAATTTCTCAAATCAGAACAAAAACCAGTGTACAATATTGTTTATGGAGAAATACTGCACATAGTTTTTAGTTACTTTGAAATTTACCCCACTGCAAAAGGTATTTTGACGTTAAGAACATTCGTGCCAAGTACTTCTGGAACGCGGAATTTTAATTATAACGACTTATTCTTGTGTTAAATTTGTGGTGTACACAGATATTGATGGTTGCTTAATTACTGTCTGTGTTGGTGATTTGAGAAGGAATGGTGCAACTGATCAGCCCTCTTCAATCTTGAAGGTCCAGGGTTATCACTTGGACTATAAGAAAAAACTAAGTTTTGCCATCAAGTAGCTAGCACGGTACCGTTAAGCCAGACAATAGACTACATTGGCCGAGTCAGGGTACGCTCCATTTTAGGGATTATTTTGACATAACTCTAAAATTAGCATTAGACATGTACCTTGAGTAAATTCCTACTCCTCCCCATATGTAGTGTGTGTCTTATACTCCTTTATTTGTTAATCCTGATAATGATTTCAGTGAAGTTTAAATACTATGGAAAGCTTCATTACAAAACTTTATATATATATATATATATATATATGTATATAATGAATGAATATATATATATACAGGGTGATTCAGAAGTATGTTTACAAACTTCGTGTGAGTGTTCCCAGATCAAAAATAAGAAAAAATGTTCCTATGAACGTGTGCTTGCAAGTGCTTCTTTTCAAAATAATTGCCAAAAATTAATTCCAATGTATGCCTTTATTGCCAAGTATAAGGACAAGAATTTTCCTTTATAACAGATGCTCAAAGGTTGCTCCTCCATTCTGCGCACATGCCCGAGCACGACGTACACAAGACTGACGAATTCGTTCGTACACACCAGGGTTTCCTCGAATCATCTGACATGGATTCTGCACAAGTTCCCATAGGTCGTCTTCATTGTTTATGGGTGTTTCATAAACGACGGACTCCAAATGACCCCACAGATAAAAATCCAATGAAGTCAGGTGACCTCGGTGGCCATGCTACTGGGCCATCGAGTCCAATCCATCGCTGAGGGTACTGTTCATTGAGATGATCTCTGGTGCGACGGGAAAAGTCTGCTGAGGATCCGTCGTATATAAACCACATTTGTCTTCTTGTATTCAGTGATTCATCTTCAAGGAGACGTGTCAGGTGGTTTCTTAAGAATCGCTGATATGAAGGTCCTCTTATACGTGATGGAAACATGTGTGGACCAATAAGCATTTCGCCAAGAATTCCTGCCCAAACATTAATTGAAAATCCTTGCTGGAAGCTGGGTTCACTTTGATATAAAGTCAGTTCATTGAAACTTATTTTTGGCTATTATTGGAAAATGAAACATTTGCGACCCCAAGTTCATAAGAACATTTTTGCTTATATTTGATCCTGGAACACGCACACGAAATTTGTAAATATACTTCTGACTCATCCTATATATATTAGGACTGAAAACTCTAAAACGCCCTTAATTTTGGTTCAGGGTCAAAGACTAATTTTCAAAGACTTGGATGTAAATTAAATAACCGAAATTCATGTAATCTGTGGACATTTTGTAACTTATGGGTGCTAATCATCTGGATTGTAAAGCCATGTCGACTTGTAGATGGAAACCAGCATTT